>NW_013666156.1:516773-525663 GCF_000517525.1 Limulus polyphemus
ATGCTGTTAAGAGCCCTGAAGTCCACACAGCAACGTTGGGTCCCATCCTTCTTCTTTTACCTGAAGAGCCTGTGATGATGACAAATGGACTATGCTCTTCTTACAGAGGTCAGTCAAATATTCTGGAAGTGTATGTCCTTTTTTCACAAGGTACAGGATAGTTCTAGAAACGTGGCGTCACACTAATCATGTGACTCGCTGACGCAACAATACCTTTATGATAGGAATTTGTGATTGAAAGACTACAGAGATTGTTTTGCATTATTAACTTACTTTATGGATTTATGACTAACCTAAATCTCCTATGTTGGCCATACCATTTGAGATATTATTGGGATTACAACCAAAAATATCATTAAAATTAATTGTGGGTATCCAACTCCTCAAACAACGCATGTATTTGTAAGAAAGAAAAGTATATTTAATTAGCTATACTCATTATTGGGTTGATTTTTATAATTGATTGAATAGATAGCTTGCTCTGATTGGAAGTTAGTGTTAATTAATTATTAAATTGTATTATTAATAAAAAAATATGCTGTTAGATATTTTGTTATTTTTATAGTGAATTCTTCTAGAACAGAGATGCAAAGAAGACTTAAAAGTGCAGTCCGGCAATCATCTGATGTTCATGCAGAAAATGATGAGCCAGGAACAAGTGACAAAGAAAGCATCATAGCTAATGAAGAAGATAAAAAGGTAACTGTAACAACTACTGCTACAACAGTCTCTTATGTCATGTGTGCCATCTCTATAGAAACAAATTGTAATACACTCTCCAGTTTTAATCTCAACATTCAAACATTTGTTTAGATAAATATTCTCATGATATCTACATATCTTTGTTATCATCAAACAGTATTTTGTAGAATTCTAGTATACTCAGTTGTTTAGTGACTAGTGTTACTGACAAACTAGTTACTTTAGATATTTTAATTAGTTTAAAAAGTCTTTTACTTTCTAGTGTAAGCCAGAAGTGTTTTTCTTTACATGTTGAAGATATTTTACACAGTGAATTTACTAAAATACTATCTGAAAATAAATGTAAGTTAATGCAAAAAATGGAATGACAAGAACATACTGGATAATATTTCATAGAAAAGGTCATAAAGGCTCATTGAATATACAGAAATGCTCATTTAACTGCAATTATCATAGTTTTATAAAAAACATCTTACCTTTCAACAAATAGTATTGGCTATCCCATTACTTCAAACCACAGTAATCACATTTGATTTTAATTTATTCCTTTTTTTTTGTAGATAACATTTTGAAATATGTTCATGAAGACAAGACACCATGACTACAACTTGATCATTGTTTTTAAAACGTTTTAAACAATTCAATTTTGCAAATGTGATAAAGAAAGTTTCTGAACTAACATTTAATTCTTTGCAACTATTACTATAATTCTGAGCAAAATCTTTCACTGTATTTTTTGTTACTTAATTTCAGTAATTTTATCACATTAAAATGCATAATAGTGGTTAAAGACTTTGTTTTAGTTGTAATCTGAATTGAACTTGAACAGTTGATAAAAGAATATGTGTTATGAGTCTTTAAACACAAACACAAATTTATAGTTTTAATAAAAATTACTAAAATATTTAGTTTAACTACAATGTTAAGTTTACATCATAGTACGTGGAATTTTCTGTGAAATATAAGAGGGTCAAATTCCCCTCCTGCATGAGCCCATGTACTTATTTGGAATTTATTTGTATTTTTCTTGAGTATTTAGTGAAAAGCTCATTGCTACAACCAATAATTTAAAAGTATCTTGAAATATTTTAAGAATAATGTGTCAGTAAAA
The DNA here is from genome assembly GCF_000517525.1 of Limulus polyphemus. NCBI lineage: Eukaryota > Metazoa > Arthropoda > Merostomata > Xiphosura > Limulidae > Limulus > Limulus polyphemus. The sequence continues at coordinate 518,587 of NW_013666156.1, forward strand.
AAATGCTGTCTGATAACATACAAGTTGTGTATTAAAACTAATGTATAAATCATAGATAATGTTATTTATTGTTATTTAACATGCACATTTTAAGTATCACTGTTTAACAAATTTTCCTATAAGCATATTTCTGGAATAACCTAGTCCATGGTATGAAACAAATGTAAAGTATCTGATGTGTTTAGTTATAATAAGAAAAATAATATCATTGACTTTCCATTTTCACTGTGCTTGTTACAACTGAGATTTTGGGAGTTCTTTTTGTTTAATTGCATAAAGTGTTATTTGTTTTATTATCTAATAAAATAATATTGTAGTATTTTGTTTGGTATTTAGTTATTGGATTTGAAACTTAACTGATTTCTCCATCCATTCTTGAGCATGCATGTAGGCATTAAAAATATTTTTCAGTATTAATTTGTCTTTTTTTGATTACCTGGAAGTAGGATAAAAAAAATCTCAGTGTGGAAAATAACAACAGTGTTGAAATTATGACTGTAGAATGCATCAAAGAACTAGAGCTAATCTTAAAACTGGCTAAACTTATGAGACTTGAAATTATAATTATTGGTAAAGGACATAGAACCTGTTTAAATTGTAAAACTTAAACTCCAGATGTTTTCTTGATCATTGTCTCCAAAAAGTTTTAAATAAATAAATTTTACAAATGTGAAAGAAGCAAGTTTTTAAAATAATAGATGTTTTTCTGAAGAATTGTAAACTTGTTTTGTTGTTAACTGTCAGAAATTACATGTCTTGAATTGTATATCATTTGCATATTATTAGCTTATGTTAGCCTTTATAATAAATATTCCAGATGAAGATTGTTATATTATTATTTTTATGCTATTTTTGTCTCATCTGTCATTACTGATGATGTAAAATAGTAGTTTTATATTTATTTTATATGGAACTTATTTTGTAAGACTGTTATTTGCAAAGATTGGACATAAAATTGTACAAGTTTTCTGTATTAATAAAGAGTTTGTGCTATGAGTGAAGTTAGCCCTTTTTTCACAGATCATTTTATTATCTAATACCAAATGTTTTTGTAATTTTTTCCTTACTCTTATAGTTTCACTGTATGTGTAGCAAGAAAAAGTTAGTTCAGTTTCTATAAACTACTTGTGATAAAAAACCAATAGAAAATTTGGAGCTTAGTTACTTAATACCTTGACAAAAAGTGCTATCAAAATAAAAATCTTACCCTTGGATTGTAGTTCCGCTCTTTTTACAATAAATTAAAAGTGAAGCTTTAGTGAAGGAGGAGGAAACATAAAGGGTGAAATTTGGAACCAGAATTATGAATTACTTGCTCATGGGTGATATACTAATGTCAAATAAAAACCTATAATTTCTGCAGATAATGAGGGAATTGAAATGAATATATTTTTCAGAGAATAAATCAAGCTCAGGCCTTTATAAAATGAGACTGGGCAGAGTGTTGTTTTACACAAACCAAGAACTTTATTGTTGTTTTTTTAACAACAAGATGCTGGAATTATTGTTTTAATAACTTATTACTTAGCATTTGAAGATTTAAAACTGATAGCTCAACAATTGATGTTTACTACAGTATGCTGGAGTACAGAACAGTCACTTGTCATAGATCAAAAACTTGAAGAATTGAGTAATACCACACTTCAGTTAAAGCATTACCTTGATTCAGTATCACATAAAGTAATTACTCCCATAAGAGATCACACTTATTTTGTATTCAAGTGGAACTAACTCTTATTTTTTTACTGAGTGTTGCAGACCACTATATCACTCCAGTTTTGGCTTGGACATGTGTCAACCAATATAACAAAAAATTAGTAACAGCATGACTTCTGTTATGTGAAACCTGCCCAAAACAGAGATTAACATAAGGTCGAGCTAACTACATCCTTTTCTCATGTATTCTAACTAAATGTAAGAATGTCTGCATAAACATTTGAAAGCAGCCTACCTGAATATTCCCAAAGAAGATATATTAATATACTAATTATAGAATAGTAAATATCTACCTCACTCAGTTCTAACTTCTAGAAATTGCTTCCTTGAAGTAACAAAGATGCCATGACACTGAAACATCATACAAATAAAATAATTTTTTATTGAAACACTAAGGCTCTAAGAGCCAAAACAAATAAACTAAAGTAAAACTCAAACCAAAACTTGGGATATTACTCAAAGTGAAATCAAATAAAACTTGACATAATAGTAATAAAACTTGGGGCAAAATAAGCTCAAATTCATAAAAAAAAAAAAATTGAATATAGATAAATAAGTAAGATACAGGTGAAATTTATACAAAACAATAAGGTATAATATAAAATGCAATGAAAGTTTACATACAAGTATGAAATGAATGACACTGAAATAATCATGAGTGAAACCATAGTTTCACATGCTTAGACCAACCAAGGCTAAATACAATACTCTAGAGTAAAACCAATTTACTATCCTAGACAGCTACCAACATCAGTAATTAAATGAGCAACATATAGTGTCTCCATATGTGGCTCACTCAACTAACTTCAGTTGGCATCATAGAAAAATAAACAGGAAAATTCAGTGAAACAAAAAATATTCCACAAAAATTCATAACAACTTGATTCACCTTCTCGGGAGAATCTAGTCAGTATCATGTGTTCTGCTCCGACTTCCACCTCTTGACATAGGGGGAGTGATTTTTATGAAATGGCAGACATAGAAACTCATTTGCTTGCTTGGAAAATAAGAGTCACAATGTCCTTTTAGCTGAGTTTCTGAACTTCTAGCAATAATCCTAAGTCATATTAGCTGTTCATAAGCTAGGCACTTTGTTTACTAGCACCAGCAAAGCAACTATCACATAATATCCTGTAGATATTTCTCAACAAAACTACTTGGTAAGTAAGCATCAAAATGTCGTTTCAGTCCAGTTCATCTTGCATCAACCAACCATCCTTACGGTAATAATCAAGTGGGAATCAAACACATAATGCATACATTTCACACTGAAACACAGTTGATAGCTTAGAAAAGAAGGAACAGCACTTCCTTTCAGTCACTGGTCTAAAGATCATTTGACTGCCCTAGCTGCTGCTCTGGCAGTTAATCCCAGCCATAGTGATTAGGAGATTGTTGTCGACATTTTACCGATTACAAGAACTGTTGTCTAGTTCCTCTTCCCATGGCCCTTCCTCATCTAATTCATTTTACACAGCCAAATGAATGCTTTTGAACTCTTTCTCCGATTCTTAAAGTACTGTAAATTTATGCTAATCTTATTGCCTTTTGATTTGATGGATGAAATTCATCCTTGATTAGTTAGAGAATTTTACTTAGCACAAAATTCACTTAAGTAAAATTATTATAAGATGTCCTAGAAATTTTACCCATATGATGATCCTTTTGATCACACATATACACGCATATTAATCCGTCACTGGGGTAGCTCTACTTGGATAGTTGGTTGAGCAAACCTACTGATGGCTCTATCCTTGTTTATTTCCTCTGGAAGTGGTTTTGGCAGGAATCCTAGGCTTCTCAGTGGGTTGACTTTCTTATGAAAAAAATCTTCTTTGGAGTTAGCCAGTTGGCTGTTCTCTCACTGGTGTACTTCTGAAGATAATCATGATGGATGACCATAGGCTTGGATTGCTTATCCCTCTGGATTATGTAATTCACGTCGTTGATTTTTTTCAGTTCAATATATGGCTTTTACTAACACCTGCTTAAATTTATAGTTCATCTTTCATTGCAGCAGTGATTGTACAGCCATACTATGTCATCTCAATGAAATCTAACCTTATGAGTATTATTATCATCATAGAGACTTTTCATTTTATCACTAGTTTATTTAAGTCTTTCCCAAGTAAAGCCATGTGTGACCTCAATGACGTTCCTTAGTCCCTTTGCATGTTCTGTGTAAGACTCTGCTGAGTGACTATTCTTGAGTTGAGAGTACAGAAGATCCAATAGCTTTAAGTTCTGTCCCAAACATGAATGATGATGGTGTTTTGCCTATAGCTTCATGTACTACTGTATGATAACTCTTCACTAACAGTGGAAGATCTTGATCTCAAGTTTTCTGAATATTCATTCACATAAATTGATTTAACAGTTTATGGTTTTATCCCTCTACCATGCAGTCAGAAGATGGATTAAGGGCTGTTGTCTTCTTTGATTTGATCCCAAGGATCTAAATCCTTTCCACAAAGAAGGATGATTCAAAGTTCTGTCTCTGATCTGATTGAAGTTCCATAAGTATGTCATATCTTGAAATTGTTTCAATGACATGTTTACTTGCTAGAGCTTCTGCTTCCTGGATATGAACACCATTTGGTGAAATAGTCTATCACAAACATGATGTATTTATTCCCATGGTTATTTTGTGGCAGAGGGCCAAAAACATTGACAGCAACTCTCAAAATTTGGATTCCAACACAATCCTGCTGTAGCTATCCATGCTGTTTCCTTCTTGGATCTTTTGCTCATACCATATTTCAAATGTTTTACACCAACTTTCTATAAATCCGCTGTACCCAAGCCAATAAAAGCATTCTCTTACTTGCTCCAGTGTCTTTTTAACACCTACATGTCCAACCTTAGAAGGTTGTGGAGAGGATGTAATGCTTCATAATACAGAGACTGTGAAAGTACCATATGTAGTCATTGTTTCTGTCATTGGCATTTTCCAATTTTCAACATAACAAGCCCTCTTGTAAACATAATGAATCTCACTGTGTACAATGTATCTTTGTCTTGGGCTGTATGGAGCAACTGTATGTTTATGCTTTATTTTTGGTCCATGAATAATTGATTTCAAACTCGCATTTTTCAGTTGAGTGTTGGACCACGCTAATTCTTCATCACCACTCATGAATGTACATCTCAGTTATACTCAGCTACACTTTAGATTAGTAGTATTTACTATCTTGTGTTTTCATCTTTTCACAGTGTTTACATTCTTGAGTAACAGATAGTATTCAGGATAATGTGCCAGCATTTCCCTGGTTCCATCCAGGTTGATACACGATTTTACAGTTGTAGTTATGGAGTTCTTTGAAGTCATCTTGCTCTATGACCACCTGGATTGTGAAAATTCACCAGCCACTTCAATGCTGCATAAGCTGTTCAAAATGTAAACTTTTGCCCATATAGTTAATTATGGAAATGACTTAGGTCTCGAAAACTACTTAGTAGCTCTTTTTAAGTTGGACAATACCTCCTTTCTGCAACATTCATTCCCTTGCTATAGTAGACAATCACATATTACTTTACATGTTGTAATTGTGACAAAATGGCTTTCACTGCATCTGTGTCTAAAATGAGTGAATCTTCCAGAGTTCTGTATACCAATACAGGATTAGTAGTCAATTCCTTCATCACTTTGAATAATTGTTCACAATTAGCAGATCAACAAAACTTATTTTGCTTTTCAAGTAGTTTTTATAGAGAACAAAAATGATTTTTATGAAACAATAATAGTAAGAGTACAGTTCTAGAAATCTTTTATCTCCTGCAAATTCTTTGATGTTGATCAAATCCTGAAAGAATCAATCTTTGTTGGAGGTAAATAGTCACTCTCTTTCTGCTGACTTTGTGTCCCAAGAAACTCCTCTGTTGATGAAACAATTTACACTTCTTGGAATTCAACTTTCTTCAATTGATCCAGAACTTTACATAGCCCCTCATAAGCTTTATCAAAGGTCTTTCCATGTGCGATTATGCCATCCAAATAGACGAATATGACGTTCCAGTGTAGCTCAAACAGTGCATACTCCATTAACTTTTGAAATTTAGATGCTGCATTACATAATCCAAATGGTAGCATGAAAAATTGCCACAACACATTTCCTGCAGTAAAAGCTGTTTTCGACCTACTTGCTTTGTCAAATTGTACTTGCCAATATTCACTCTTAAGCTCCAATGTTGAAAACCATTTGATACTGATAGAACATCCAAAGTAAAGTAAATCATTGATAGTGTATAAACATCCTTCTGTAGGAGGTGAGCTAGTGAAGGCTAGTCATTTGGATAGACTTTCCACGAGTCACAAATGAATTAATTTAAATTCCAGAAAGACAGTTGTATGTGTATAACTGAGTGAACACACAGGCTACTAAATCAAGGAATGTACAGATGAAACAAAGAATCGACTCAGAGACTGATGATAGGAACAACATACAATACTTTATTCTACATCCATATCTAACATATTGACATATTCATTGGCATCAAAAATACTGAAATCGTCTTGAAACATACCAAAGTATTTGTTTTAATCATGTAATTCATTAATTCTGACACAATGTTTCAACAATTAGTCACTAAATTATTACGTTATTATTTTAGTTAGAGAACTTACTTAAACATCATATACTATACATTATTAGACCAGAGAAAATGTCAATCGAAACTTACAGAGAGTTTGCCTGTGGGATCTAGGAAAATGGTTGCACAATGGCCGTTTTCTTCAATAACAGGATTGCGGGAGAGAATTGGTACAGGTTTGTCTGGCCTCAGAAAATGCCCGAGAGAACATGGGGTTTTATATGGTTTTTTTTTGGCTCTTCATCTAATTGGTCCAATTATGCTGACTCCTTGAACCAAAACTAGACACTAATTGGATATTGTCAGAAGCTGTTAATTGGCTGCCTATTTTCATCCATCTCTCCTTTTTTGTTGATCATTCCATTTCCGTAGTTAGTGAAGTTAACATACTGTTACGTCTCCGTTGTTAATTGATTTTTCCGTAACTCCGTACCGACGAAACTTAAGCAACACAAGTCTTTACTTAATAAAACTGGTTTATTCTTTCCGAATATAACTTAACCGATACACCCAACTTCAACAATCGCGCTAAACAAACGCTATAGCAACGAACGTCAATAATACTCTGACCGCAGATCAATTACTCACTATCTATACACACATTACCTCCCCCCTCTTTTATATACCAGCGTAACCTATTTCTAGTAAGAACTTGAACATTCGACAAAGTACATGATAGTTCTAGAAACGTTGCGTCACTGTAGTCATGTGACTGCTGACGCAACAATACGAAGTAGTAGATATTTTGAGACAGTGTGTGACTTTTTTGTA
>NW_013666157.1:0-7593 GCF_000517525.1 Limulus polyphemus
AAGTGGTCGTCTTACGAAGATCTCGTGTCTTCAGTGTTCTTAGTTATAACAAGTGGTCGTCTTACGAAGATCTCGTGTCTTCAGTGTTCTTAGTTATAACAAGTGGTCGTCTTACGAAGATCTCGCGTCTTCAGTGTACTTATTTATAACAAGTGGTCGTCTTACGAAAATCTCGTGTCTTCAGTGTTCTTAGTTATAACAAGTAGTCGTCTTACGAATATCTCTTGTCTTCAGTGTACTTATTTGTAACAAGTGGTCGTCTTAAAGGACATTATCCTGTTCGGAGAACTTAGGATATTAACTGTTCCGTTTTCACAGATACGTGTGTGTGATAAAATAGCCCTTGTTCGATTGAAAATAAGTGTCTGCAATTTATGAATTTCAAAGTTAGCTAGTTCTGTTTTCAAATTATTCATTACGCTAGAAATTCAAACAGTTGAATTATATTAATGCTATAATTCGAGATAATGGTGTTAAACATTCAAGGCGTTTTCTTCTGTGTTGACGATCTGGTTTTAATTCGTTGTCACCAATTGACTATTTTAAAGGTTTAGTCGTGCAAGTTGAGTTATTGTATCCTTAGAATTTTAAACAAATCCTTTGTTACTGTAAACAAAAATGGTTTTGAATCGAGTAAACCCTAATATATATATATATATATATATATATACAGGTTGAAGATAAAAACAACTACCAAATGACCAAAACTTCTCAACCTGGAAACCATTGATGTCCTAAGAGATGGCCAATAAGAGAGAAACTAAAGAATAATTTTGCCTAACCAAAACTCCAAGGTTTGGGAATAAAGGAAGGCATGAGAGATGTCTCTTAAGATTGAAAGTAAAGTTCTGCCAGACCAAACTTCCTCGACCTGGAAATCAAGGAAATTCTAAGAGATGTCTACTTAGATTCAAACAAACCAAAACTTCAATTTAACCACAATTCATGGACCAGAACTTGAGTCAAACCTAGAAAATGTAAATTAAGATTCAAACTAAACAAGACTTCGTCTTGACAAAAACTTCTCGTCCTGGAAACCATGGAAGTCCTAGGAGATGTATACTAAGATTGAATAGTCCTCATCCATGATACCAATGAAATCACGAGAGAAGTATACTAAGATTTGAATTAAAGAAAATTTATTCCATACCCAAACGCCTCTGCCTGGTTTTCATTTAAAGTCTAAAAATTTATACAATGGTTCAAAATAAAGAAATTTTCTGCCTGACGAAAACTCCTAGAGCTTGAAAATATCAATGATCTGAGACTAAAACTCATCGACCATGGATGTCCCAACGGAGGTTTACTAAGATTCAAACTAAAGAAACCTTCTACCTGTCGAATTCGTCATCCGAGAAACCAAGCAAGTCCTGAGGTATTTCTACTACGATTGGTATAAAAGAAAACTTGAGTTTCACCAAAATACATCGCCAAGGATGTTGAGTAAACCCTAAAACATGTATACCAAGATTCAAATTGAAGAAACCATGGAGGTCCTATGAGATGCACAATAAGATTAAAATTAAAGAACTTCTGTCAGAACAAACCTACCCTACCTGGAAACTATGAAAATCCTAAAAGATTTATAGAAAAATCAAACTAAAGAAATCTTCTGCCAGAACAATTCATCATCTGAGAAATCATGGAAGTCCTTAAATATGTGTATTAAGATAGAACACCTTAAATATGTGTATTAAGATAGAACATTATGAGAACATTTCCTTGCCCCCCCCCCGAGCCTTGTAATCTATAAAACTCTAAGGAATGTATACTGAGGTTAAAGCTAAAGAAACATTCTATGTCATCAAAACTCCTCGACCTATAAACAAAGAAAACATTAGGAGATGTAGAATAAGGTTGAAACTAAAGAGCAATTCTGCCAGACCGCACGTCCTCGACTTGGAAACCAATGAAATTATAAGGGATATATATTAAGCTTCAAATTAAAGAAACTTTCTTTCTGATAAAAAATTATCTATCTTGAATGGAAGAAAACCCTAAGAGATGTATCGTAAGATTGAAAGTAAAAAAACTCCTGCCTAATCACAATTCCTAGACCTGGAAATCAAGGAGTTCCTGAGAAATGTGTGCTGAGATTGATGCTAATGAAACTTCTGTAAGGCTAAAGTGAAACCAAGGATGTCGTGAAAGGTGAATACTAAAAAACCTCTTCCTTACCAAAACTCCTCGACCTGGAAACGAACAAAACCTTAAGGGATATATATATATATATACCAATACAGAAATGAATGAATATTTTTATTTTACTAAAACACCTTGAACTGGAAACCAAAGAAGTTCTAAGAGATGTATACTAAAATGAATACTGAAGAAAACTTTTCCTCCTCAAAACCACTACATCTGGAAGCCAAGGAATTGCTAAGTGATGCATACTAAGATGGAAACTAAAGAAAACTTTTGAATGACCAAAACTTCTTTACCTGGAAATCATGGAAGTCCTAACAGATTAGTACTAAGATAAAAACTACAAAATCTTCTGCCTGGCCAAATCGTCTGGAACTGGAAACCAAGTTTTATGTTTGTGTAACATTTATTAAATATTTTCTGGGAAAAGTAAGATACCTTACTCGTGCCCTTGAAGACCTTTAAACAGTAAGTTTTAGTCTATGTTATTTTCAAAGTGATAGACAATGCGTTAACTTTTATATTAGATTTATATGTAAATGCAAAAAAAACGTTTTCACTTACGATTTTTTTTATAGAGTAAAATTTCAAACTGGTCCAGAGACTGGTTTTCGAGGCACTGTTCTATTTCAGTTATGGTGGTCTTTTCAGTCATGTCTCCGTACATGAAGCTACAACGGCAACTCTTCTGCATTACCTCTGCCCGGTTGTAACCCGAGATTTTGCAGAACGTTTCAGAACAATAAACCACTGGGAAATCCACTATCTGAGCATTGGCCAAAAGAAAGCTGCAGTCAGCTGAAAGAGAAGATGTAGAATTCCTATAGACCTGTGTGTGTAATACCTATATTTTCTAGGGAGAGTTTCTTTCCTGTGTCCAAAGAACTGGATGTCAACACAAATTGAAAATCTAGAAATGAAAAAGCCTACAAGTACACACTCCATTTTTAGCATATTTAGACAAAGTTGTAATTCTCATAAAAATATCGCAAGAGTAATACAAACAATGAGCAGTGAACATATGCGTTCGACACTGCTTAGTTTCGTTTCATGCTGTAATGTTAACACGTTTTTACGTCATTACTATTTAGTTTTATTTCATGCTGTGAGGTTAACAAGTGCTTACTTCATTACCGTTTAGTTTTATTCCATGTTAATGAGGTTAACACGTGCTTATGTCATTACTGCTTAGTTTCATTTCTTACTGTGAGGTTATAACGTGTGGCGTCATCACTGTTGTTTTATTTCATGCTGTGAGGTTAACAAATGCTTACGCCACTACTGTTTAGTTTTATTTCATACTGTGAGGTCAGAGGTCATCACTGTTTAGTTTATTTAACGCTAGTTGAAAGCACGTGATTCCGTCATAGCTGTTTCGTTTATGCTAGCTTACAGGTCACCAAAGGCTTGTGGCTGTCTTTATTGTTATTTTCCTCTTATAAACTCGAACAGACAATACACGTCCTCTAGTAAATGATTACTGCTAGAAAAATCATTTGTTAACAATTTGTCAGTTTTGGGGCTTCACTAAATTTAATTGGATTAAAATCCAGAACATTTTATTAATTAAACCAAGATCGTCAGGTATAACTTGATGTCTTAACAGAAAATGATTAAAATCTAGAACATTTTATTAATTAAATCCGGCCTCGGCAGGCATAAATTGATGTATTAACAGAAAGTGATTAAAATCCAGAACATTTTATTAATTAAACTGGGATCGTCAGATATAAGTTGATGTCTCAACAGAAAGTGATTAAAATCCAAAACACTTTGTTAATTAAACCAGGATCGTCAGATATAAGTTGATAATTAACACTTTATTGAGGATTTTTTTTTCTTAATGAAGCATTTTAGATTAACACTATTACTACTTAGAAAGAATCATATAAAAACAAAATCCCAGTGTAATAGCTTGAGTAATCAGAGATTATCACCAATCGTGTACAATTCTAGTTACAAAAATACGTTCTTTATCATCTCTAGTCGTCGTTAGAGTAATTATATTAAGAGATATAAGCCTAAATACTACCGAAAAACAACACCTGAACGAACCAAGTTTCGTATTGGAAATGAACTCAGCAGAAAACGTACTATCGAAAGAGAAAGTCAACCGAAATAATTTCGAAAAGTTTGGTCGAATGAAAACTATAAAAATAAATACTAATTCACATCAGTATTCTAAGAACTTGCTGCAAACTCGTTGTTAAAACATTATCTTGTAAAGGAAAACTAAAAATTATACATAAGGTAACGAACGTCTTTTCAACCCTCATTCGTTCACCCATTCATCTAATACTACTCAATTACGTACGTGTCTGACTTAAAACTAAGTTGACTTAGCTTTTCATTAAGAACTGACATTTCTATCTATATATGGCTATTTAGTAACAAAATTTATACCCGTATAGAAAAGAATTCTAAATTAATTGAGGTATGTAATTTGATTATTATCCTAGGGTACCACTAATATCAGTTATTCACTCAGAGCTGACTTATCTATTTTAGCTACGTACTTACCCGTTTTTTATTCAGTTGCCCAGCATGAAAATCAGTTCTTCATTCAGAATGAAATATTCAGCTATCTAACTATATACCTGACTAGTGGTGCCTCAATTGAATAAGTTACCCTTTCAGAACTTATGTGAGCTTACCACAATGATTTTGTGATCAACAATTTTTTCGAAAAGAGTTAACGAAATGAAATATCGAAGTTAACCTGCTGACGTTATTTTAACAGTGGTGTTGTTGCAGTAAAAATTATATTAAAGAGATATGCTAGTGTATTAATGTAAAGGTAGTTTTAAAAACGATAACGGTACTTTATGCATTAGCTTATAAAACGTTAACCTCAAACGTGGATATTTAGCTACTTGGTTAACAGAGCCGATAAACGAGATCCAATGCAGTTAAATGTTTACAAAACGAAGTCCTGTAACCTAATAACCGACATCTTGTGGAAAATAGCTATTTCAACTTGGTTATGAAAATTGATTAAAAGTCTCCAATTTTGGTCTTTTTTTGGTTTATTGATTTTATCCATTTCCAATTCTTCGTATTAAACCTGGCGGTGAATAAGGAATGATAGGCTCAAGTGTATTTTACAATGACTACTCGATTCAGGATGAGACAGAGTTTCTTACAACGAAACATAATGCAGAGAGCTTTACATTTTATGAAAGACCATCTATCTAACGACAAATGATATAAACCAAAAAATATGTAAATTGGATTCACACACGAGGTAATAAAGTTTATCAATGATAGCAGTCTTTGTTGTTAATTGCAAAGCTTAACAATGGGCTGCTTTCACGGCAGTATCACATAAACAATAATAAAACAGCATATTGGTAGGGCTTAGCCTGGTGTAAGCTAATTATTGCGTATCGAAAGGTCAAAGGTTCGAACAGCAATATGCCGCTTAACACGTTACACTTTCAGCTGTATGTGCGTTACAAAAGTACATTCAATCCTACTATTCGGTTATGAATAACCTTGTAGGCGGCGGTTACTGAAGAGTGGATGTTATCTCTCTGGTCAGCAGCTGTAAATTATGAACGGCTATACCATAATTTCAGGGACTTCTGAGCTGGCAGTTTAAGCCAAGAGTGAACTAAAGGTTGCTGTTCAGGTTGAAAATAACAACACTAAACGTGCGATCATAATGACTTTCAAATTCTTCTTTTATCAAAATGTCTGGCTTCTATTTCTCTGTTTATTGAATTGACGAGCAACATTTATCCGGTTCCACATCCCTGATACGTCAACTCAAAAGTGGAGCACATTGATGAATTGTCGAGCCAGTAAAATCCATACGAAAATGAAGAACACTTTGCTAAACCTTGGATGGATTCGCAAGAACCTTGTTGCGTAAACAGTAATGTTTGAAGAGGTTTTAGGAAATTACTCTTTCTTCAGAGAGCCGTCCAGTTTTCTGTTACCATGCAGAATTAAACGTAGAATCTGTTTTTAACAAGGTTTTACTCTTGCAACCATGTTAAGTTGTCCTTGAGGTAAGCCAACTTCCCGTTGTAGGATTTCAATGATTTCAAATGTTGTCAACTTAAAAACATTTTTAGAAAAACTTTTATTGTTACCATTGTGGCTGCAATTAGCAATAAGTGTGTTCTTCATAGATCATCTAAACTTGAATAGTCGATTTACTTAAGGTAATAATGTACTGTCTCTAGAACTGTCTCCAGATGGCATTGACAGGGTGTGAAAACAAATGTAGTTAGCAAAAGTCATTTCAAACAAAGATATATATAATATTATTTCAGTCAGTATAAAACATCATGCAACAAGAAAATTCTGTCAAAAACATCTCCATAACAAGAATCTTTGTACAAACTCCTCCATAACTATTTAGAAACTCCTCTATAACAGGCATCCCTGTTTAGAAACATATCGATAACAGGAATATCTATCTAGAAACTCCTCCATAGCAGGAATCCCTGTTTAGAAATATCTTCATAACAGGAACCCTTGCTCAAATACACCTCCCTGATAGGAATCTCTGTCTAAAAACATCTTCACAACAGGAACACGTGGCCAAACACATCTTCATAATAATAAAAATCATTTTTAGAAACATCTTCATAGTAAGAATCCAGTTCCTAAAACATCTCCATGACAGGAATCATGACCAAAAACCACCATTCAAAAACACCTCCAAATCAGATACCCTTTCCCAAAATCACCTACATATCAATGTACCCTGTTCAAAACACCTCCACAGCAGGAATCCTTGTGCAAACCTCCTTCATAACAGAAATCCCTGTCAAAACAACTTAATAACAGGAACCTCTGCCCCAAACACCTCCATAACAGAAATACCTGTCCAAACACACCCCAAAAACAGGAATTCCTGTTTCATAAATTAGACGAAAATTGCCCAAGTTAATACCAAATATAATCCAGTTACCAATTTTTTGGAACATTTTACTTGGTATAAATGTTTAGAAAGATTGATTTTCTATTTTTGGGTGTTTTTAATGTGAAAAGAACCGATTTATGGTGACTGACCCCTAGCGTCCATACATACAATTATACAGATTATTAATTGGCTAAAATTATGAATAGGTTAATCGAAATAAATGCATGATTTTGTTAATGTGTCTTCAGCTTGTAAGACCACTTGAGAAAGATTCTATTATTACATAATAATGAAGTTGCCTGTAGATATTTTCAGATGTACAGTTTAACCTTATACAATTAGATTTATTTCACGCTTAGCTACATTATAAAACATCCAGTTTAATCTCGCCAGAACTAATTAAATAGATTATACTCAACTCAAACATATTGTTACAACAGCGGAAGTCCCGTGACGCTGGAAGCATGCGCGCTGGAGTGTCTCGAAGGATCATGAATTATCGAGTAACCCCGCGAATGTCCGAGTGTTTGCTAGACGCCCTCTTTTTTAATATATATGCCTGGCGAGAAAAA
>NW_013666157.1:7975-9519 GCF_000517525.1 Limulus polyphemus
AGAAAAACCAGCGGTATCGGAGAAATAGATAATTGAGTCAAGCGAACAGTAGGCACCGTAAATAAAGTGTGTGAATCACTATAAATTATAGCGTGTGTTTATAAAAGAAGTTAAGTTTAAAGTGGAAATTCTGTGTATTACTAAAAGTTGTATCGAGAAAGAATAAACTGGTTTAGTCAAGAAACGACTTGTATTGCTGAAGTTCCTGGGAAACAATTTCTTCTGGAAATTAACAAACAAGCAGAGACGCAACAATATCAAACACATTAATCACCCTTCAAAAGAAACAGTCAGTACACATCTCGTTGAATCTCTGGAAAGTTATTTCATTTTATTGATTCCGAACAAGTTTTTTTTTCGGTCTTGAGATTCATTAATGTTGAATAGATTCTTCAAAAGAACAATAAGTTTAGTGATTCTTGACTTATTTACTTGAACAAAATTACTAACAATAAATCTGTATTCTTAACATCACAAGGAGTAACGTAATCGAGAATCTGATGCAAAATTAGAGACATGTAAAAATATTATTTTTGATCTACCTTTTGTCTTCCACAAGTATTAAGCGAAGGTCGTCTTGGCAATGACTTGTGGAAGACAAAATAGATATACCTGAAATGCTATTTTTACACGTCTCTGATTTTTCATCTTAAATAAAGAATTTACGAGAAATATGTAAAAAAACAAACAAACTACAGTTTATGTAATTTTTATCTCATAGCTATGTAAAACTAAATGATATAAATTCCATCAGGTATTGGAAGTTTGTCGAAGCGTGCCGTCATTGTCTACAATTAATTTTATCTAGATTTTCATCTAATAGTGATACAGAACTTTAAATTACAGTCACATAAGTGCTACTAGGTGGCTAATGCCAACTTATGCATGACGTCATTGTCTACAGCTACTTTAACCTAGATTTGTCTCTATCTCATAGCTATATGAAACTAAATTATAGTGACATAAGTTCCACCCGGTGGCTAAAGCCTTTTCAAGCGTGACGCCATTGTTTAAAACTACTATTATCTTTTTTTAATGCTATTTCATAGCTATATGAAACAAAGTTATAATAATAATGGTCCCATTAGGTGGCTAAAGTATGTGTATGCGAGCTGTTATTGTTTATAACTACTTTGATCCAGTGTGATCTTTATTTCATAGCTATATGAAACTAAACTATAGTTTCATAAGTTCCACCAGGTGGCTGAATTTTGTTGGAACATGACATTATTGTTTAGAATTATTTGATGTGATTTTGTCTTTATTTCATTGCATAATTAGTTGATTAGTTTAGGAAAACATCATATGTACAACCCTCGATGTGGATTCCTGTACGTGGTGAGGGGATCTCCAAGGGAAGGTTCTGTATTTTCAGTTACTTCCTCTGGGATCTAAACATCCACCCACGTGTTTGCCGTACGTGGCGACCCGTGAAGGGGAGGAGAAGATCCTGGTGGTTGAGTGTTGTCTGGGGTACTGCAACACACCACTTTGGCCTTGAATTCCTGTAGACAGGTGGCCTTGGGGTGCCCCCATCAGGGTAA
>NW_013666157.1:10217-13163 GCF_000517525.1 Limulus polyphemus
CTGGCTGGTCCCATCGGGCTAGGGTCAACTGAGTACCAGTGTAGGCCATTCTCAATGGGTGTTGTGGACATTGTGTCTGATGCTGGTGTTTGGTTATGGTGCTCACGAAACCATGATATTGCTGCAGTGTCCTTGTTTGACATTGTAGTGCATTCCCTCATAGGACTCCATGGCGGGTGGGGTCAGTGGACACTGAATCTTTCTCTTTTATTATGGATCCCCAAATCCAAGTAAAAAAGTGTAAAAACTCTGCTAATTGATACACGACCACGCCTAGAAGACTGAACAGCAGTCTCCACCACAATGTGGACCTGTACCTCGCTTCCTGATCATGCATTCACTGTCTGATAAATATTTAGGGTAAATGTCTCCCTTTTTATACAGAAGGAATTAGAGGGGCTTGCTGGCTCTCCAAAGTCAGTCAAGAAGCGACATTCTGGGGATATCTTGGTGGAAACATCAACACCAAACACAGTGAACTCCTCCTGAATTCAAAGATCATTGGGGATATAACCATTGAGGTTACTTCCCATGCTTCTTTGAATTCTTCACGAGGAGTTATTGTCGAGAGGGGCCTGAAGACCATCTCCGAGCCAGAGATCCTTGCTAGTTTCTCCAGCCAAGGAGTTTCAACAGTTTGAAGGATCTCCACTCATAAAAATGGAATTATGGTGTCGACCTCTATCCTCATTTTGATGTTTTCATTGCCACGTCCACCTGCCACTGTTAAGGCGGGTTATTTGAAAAGTATATTCCTAACCCTCTCTGATGTTTCCAGTGCCAGTGGTTCAGTCATTCAAAGACATCTTGTCATGGTTCTATGATGTGTGCTCGTTGTGGTGGCAAGAACCACAATGCTTACGAGTGCAAATTGGACCATCACTGTGTTAATTGTAGTGGTTCCCACCCCTCTTATTTTAGGTCTTGCTCTAAGTGGGTGGAGGAGAAAGATGTACAGCATTTGAAGACTGTTAATAACATTTCTTACCCTGAGGCTCAGAAGCTATTGTTCCCTACTCTATCTCCGACATATGCTACAGTGAGGGTGCAGACGGACCTTTTTGTGCCTCCATCTGAGTCTTTTTTACGCCATGTGAGGGGGGTCTTCTGCCCTCCATGGATAATAGAGTTGACCAGTCTATGTCTTCTCCAATCTCTGTCCCCACTATTCCTTCCAGTGACTGCCCGGGTCAACCTCCTCAGGCACTGGCCTCCGGTGTCTGTTCGGGTCTTTCTTTGGCACCTAGATGCAGGACGATCATTCGACCACGTCCTCAATCATTGGATTCTCACTCTGATGATAGAGATCTGCCCACTCGATCAAGGTCAGGATCCATGGAGGTCGATCGACTATCACTGTTCATCTTCCTCCAACTGTTGCAAATGGGCTCTATGTTGCCAACTTCCACATCTCGTGTCAGTCATCAATCATGAGGTTTATTGAGTGGCAGCTTCAGAATGTCCTCAATTGCTTGCTGACATGGACCACTGCAAACAGTTTTTACATTTTCTTTTTCCAAAACTGTTTGAATGCATTTTTGCCACAAATGGGGTCTCCACCCTGATCACAAGCTTCGTCTCAGCGATATAGTTATTCATGTGGTCCCTAAGGCAAAGTTCTTGGGGCCTATCTTAGACCATAAGCTTAGCTTCATTCCACACATCAAGCAGCTATGTGTCAAGTGTGCAAGTCTCCACCCCGATCCCGAGCTTCGTTTTAGCAATACAGTTATTCATGTGGTCCCTGAGGCAAAGTTCTTGGGGCTTATCTTTGACCATAAGCTTAGCTTCATTCCACACATCAAGCAGCTACGTGTCAAGTGTGCAAGGGCTCTGAACATCCTCCATGTCCTCTCTTACAGCTCTTGGGGAGTGGATCGATGTTCTATGCTCTGGATCTATCGTGCCCTGATTCGATCCAAACTGGACTATGTATCTTTGGTCTATGGTTCTGCCAGGACTTCGGTCTTGAATGGGGATTCACCATCTGGGGCTTCGGCTCTGCACCGGGGCTTTTTGCACTTCTCCAGTCCAGAGTTTGTACACTGAGTCCCACGAACCTCCTCTTTACCTCCATCATTTGCAACTTTCTTTACTATATGCTACCAGGCTACGATCCTTACCACAGCAGTGGGCCATGCAATTCCTCCCTTTGACCTTCATATCCGGACAAAACTGGCTCAATTGCATCTGACATTGGATGACATTGCTGTCCCCAATGATCAGCCCATTCCGCCATGGCTTATTACCATCCCTACCTGTGACCTTTCCCTGAGGAAGGTGGATACTCCCAATTAAAAGTACCATCTTCTTTTTGCTGAATATCTTTCGAGCCATTCTTCTCTTCCTATTTATACGGATGGTTCGAAATCAGGTGACTCTGTAGGCTGTGCCATGATTTGCTGTGACCCAGTAGTTTCTCTCCGGATCCCCTCTATAGTTTCTGTATTCACTGCCGAGTTGTATGCTATTTCTCTTGCCCTTGATCATGAAGAAGCTGGGCAGTATAGCTCTCTAGTGGCCTTGGAATCGCTTAACGTTAGTTTTCACCCTGTTCTCGTCGATACTGAACAACGACTGGCCCATTTATCTCTGTCTTCTGTTTTCATCCAGTTTTTCTGGATACCTGGCCACGTCAGTATTCGTAGGAACGAGATCGCTGACACCGCAGCTAAGTCCGTCTACTATGGTGCCGTTACGGCCGTGCCAGTTGGCAGTCGACTTGGGGTGAGCAACGTCATAAAAAGCTTTTCCAGATCAAACCTTCTGTTGCTCTTTGGCCGTCTTGCTTCTGTAAGGATCGGAAGGAAGAAGTTGTCCTGGTAAGGCTACGCATTGGTCACAGTTTTTTAACTCATTGTTTTCTTTTATCTGGCATTGATCCATCAATGTGTAGTCTTTGTGACACTCAAGTCACAATAGCCCACATCTTACTGTTGTGCCGTC
>NW_013666157.1:13657-15636 GCF_000517525.1 Limulus polyphemus
CTGTTTTTACCGGTTGTTTGGCGCAGATAGCCTCGTTGCTTTGCGCCATAAAACACCAAACAATCATACGTACAAATACAAAGAAAATTCATTTGAGGTAATTGAAACTATAAAGCAAAAAATAAAATGTATACACTATGCTTGCAATATAAACTCAATTACATCTTTCTGCAGTTATGTAGATTCTTTAGCTCTTTTCCATTAGCTTCGAGTGAAAATATCTTCGCAAATTATTAAAGTTTATACCTCTGAAAAAACTACTGCACACTTTCATCTTATTGTTTTACTTTCACTTCAGATTTCAAATTGACGTAAAAAACTGATAATCAAACATATACAAACACCCACAATATCTATGAGACAACGTAGTTCAAATGTAGAAAACATGCAATTGAATTGCAGCCATCAGTGACGTATTTAACGTCGGGGAAATCGGGGCAACGCATCGACGGGGATCCTTATATTGCGGGCCCCCAAAGTAATGCAAAAAATCATCATAAATGAATATTATGTGTATAATATCTCGGTTTTTCAGAAAAGCAAATCACTTGTTATAAGTTATTTCTCTACAAATACATTTTATATTATTCACCAACCTAATAAAGAGCATAACTATTAAAGAACTGTAAAAAATTCTATCAGTCTTTAGTTTACGTTCATTTTCGTTATTTTGAATATTATAATTTTGAAATTGAAAACTCGAACTTCTATACCTATAGCTGATCAGTATGGGTGTGTCCCCTAAGAAGAGTGCACCGAATAGTTTGAAGTGTTAAAAACGCCTTTGGTAGTCATCCAACTCCGGCAATTAAAGAAGTTAATATAATCTTATTTGATGAATTTGTCGACAAATGAGCTTCGTATACTCTTCAAAATTCTTCTATCCATCTTTCATTGTGATATAGTATTACTTTCTTATCGTATCTTCTGCTTCTTACTATCTCATTGTTTTTCACTATATTTTCTTTTTATGCCATTATTCCTTGTACCTCTTTTTACCACCAGTTTTTACTGGTTTTATTACAATTTATTTTTGCTAATTTATCTTACTTACTTTTCTTATCTCTGTTTGCCATCTTTTCTTACTACGTTTATGGTATTTTTGTTTACCATCCCTTCTAACTAATTCCTCTTCCTATCTTTTTTCGATATATCTTCTTCCCATTCCTTTTTATATCCTTTTTTATAGTATATCGTCTACCGCTTCCACAACAGAATACGTTCATACTAAATCACCGAAACCAGCAAACACGCCTTGGAGAATTATATAGTTATTCCAGAGCTCACCTTCATTTCGTTCGCTAACGGTTTCCACAGAATAAATATACTGGTTGTTTTCATGACTTCAAATTTGCTTACAGTGTTCAGGAAACCAGACATAGAAGAAACTTTGCCAATATTTTAAGTCTAATGGACTTTTCCTACTTTTACACACATCTTCCTGAAAAACTCGCCATCCGGTGGCAGGTGTTACTAAAACAACATATCGATCCGTTGTTAATTTAAGCTTGCAGTGCACGAATTCAATCTGTTCTTACGAATGTTTCGGTACCACGTAATTCTAAAGACATGCTACGCAATATATACAATAAACAGGTAAGTGTTCCAGTTATTTCTATAATGCCATTACTGTATGTACGGCATGAGTTTAATTTGTTCAAAATCTACGGTCAGTATTACTTGGTTTGACTCGTTTAAAATCGACAAGGTGAATACTACTTAAAGATGTATTCATATCACTTTGGATTTACTTTTAATATTTTTAATAAATAAGAATAGGTTAGTTAATTAGTCTTACTATTATATAATTATCAAGGAGAAGTAGCTGTAACGATAAAATAACTATCTGTATCTACACTCCACTGTGAGCTTGGCTATCTATCTGTATAGTTACCTCTACACTCCACTGTCAGTTTGTATATCTATCTATATAGTTACCTCTGCCCGGCATGGCCAGGTGGTTAAGGCACTCGACTCGC
>NW_013666157.1:16456-20989 GCF_000517525.1 Limulus polyphemus
AGTTACCTCTACACTCCTCTGTCAGTTTGTATATCTATCTATATAGTTACCTCTACACTCCTCTGTCAGTTTGTATATCTATCTATATAGTTACCTCTACACTCCTCTGTCAGTTTGTATATCTATCTATATAGTTACCTCTACACTCCACTGTGAGCTTGGCTATCTATCTATATAGTTACCTCTACACTCCTCTGTCAGTTTGTATATCTATCTATATAGTTACCTCTACACTAACTATATAGATAGATAGCCAAGCTCACAGTGGACCTCTACACTCCTCTGTCACTTTGTATATCTATCTCTTAGAACGAAATAATAATAATTTAAAATAGTGTGAGTTTTGAATAATTTGGGTAAAACATTAAATTCATGTTTTAGGGCTTGGCATGGTCTGGTGGTTAGGGCATGCGACTTGCAATCTGCGAGTCGTGGGTTCGAATCCGTGTCATTGAACATGCTCGCCATTTAGGACTGCTGTCAGGGATAGCCACTAGAATGTAAAACTTCTTGGCTGTTACAAAATACCCGGCCACGAAACTAGAAGGGAGTAAGAACGAATGAAGATGAAATTCATGTTTTACAGATAAGATATGGTCAGATTTGTATGGTGCAACAGTTTAAGTGTGTGTGTATGAATTATTTTTTTTAGTGTCTGTATACCGCGCACAACAGTTTAAATCTGTATACAACAGTACAGCGTAGACTGTGTAGTTTTTATACAATACAACAGTACAGCGTAGACTGTGTAGTTTTTATACAACACAACAGTACAGTGTACACTGTGTAGTTTTATACAATACAACAGTACAGTGTAGACTGTGCAGTTTTTATACAACAGTACATATAGACTGTGTTGTTTTTATACAATACAACAGTACATATAAACTGTGTAGTTTTTATACAATACAACAGTACATATACACTGTGTAGTTTTATACAATACAACATTACAGTGTAGACTGTGTTGTTTTTATACAATACAACAGTACATATAAACTGCGAAGTTTTTATACAATACAACAGTACAGTGCAGACTGTGTAGTTTTATACAATACAACAGTACAGTGCAGACTGTGTAGTTTTATACAATACAACAGTACATATAGACTGTGTAGTTTTATACAATACAACAGTACAGTGTAGCCTGTGTAGTTTTATACAATACAACAGTACAGTGTAGATTGTGTAGTTTTATACAATACAACAGTACATATAGATTGGCCCCCCAGTGGCACGGCGGTATGTCTGCGGACTTACAACGCTAGAATTTGGGTTTCGATACCCGTGGTGGGCAGAGCACAGATAGCCCACTGTGTAGCTTTGTGCTTAATTACAAACAAACAAACGAACATATAGATTGTGTAGTTTTTATACAATACAACAGTACATATAGACTGTGTAGTTTTATACAATACAACAGTGCAGTGTAGACTGTATTGTTTTATACAATACAACAGTGCAGTGTAGACTGTGTAGTTTTATACAACACAACAGTACAGTATAGACTGTGTAGTTTATACAACACAACAGTACAGTGTAGATGTTGTAGTTTTTATACAATACAACAGTACAATGTAGACTATGTAGTTTTTATACAATGCAACAGTACAATCATGCTTTTTCAACTTACATCCCGCATCTTGTTTGAATCGTGAAAGGTGACAACCAACTGACTTCTTAAGTATTATTTAGATTGCTCTCAGCCCTTAAATCTAAAATGACTGACTGATAAGCATACTGCAAGTGATTCTAGAGCCGGTAGTAAGCCAGAAAAAGCAACAAAAGCCATCTCAGTATCAACAAAACTGAAAATTATCAAAAAGTTTGATGAAGGCCAGAGACTCACAGAGACTGACAAGGCATTCAAGTTCTTACCAGCAACTATAGCAAATATCAAGAAAATAATAAAAAGTTATCCAAAGTGCTAAGTCTTCGATACCTGCAACTGCTAAATTATTAACTAGGCACTGCCCTAACATAATGGAACCAATAGAAAGTCAAGGTTTTCAACTATCAAATGAGGTATTGTATAATGTTATGTTCTGAACAGTTCAATGTCAGTTTCTCTCAGAGTACCAACATCGTTCCCATGGGAAAGTTAATGACTACCTTGTATTATGAATTTGTAATGGCTCTTGTCGCATAGTTAGAAAGGGAGAAAAATTTTTAGAGGTAAGATAATTTGTTTACTTTCTGTATGTTATTAGTCTATATTCTTTGGTGTATTATTTAATTTTAAAAAATTATTAGGTGCATTACTATTATTAGTATAAAAATTAGGGTTAACTCTCTTCGAAAACCGAAAGCAAGAAAAAAAAAGATTGGTTAAGTATTATATTTCTTGTTTTTCATGTTTGTTCTTTATGTATAATTATAAAAGCAACTAAAATGTAAACATAGGGATCCTTTTATGTTTGTTAAGATTAGATTAGGTAAAATAAATAATAATACAATATAAATGTTTCACGAGGCAAACACAAAAGCAGCTCGTGGGTAATGTAATTCGTTAGCGTAATGTGAGCTGCACATTCCCCGAGTGATTTACGACTTATAATGGCGTGGATAGTAGTTAGATACATTCAAAGGGCAATAAAACAATAAAATGTAATTATAAATAGATGTGTACTGTTATGAACTTAGAGCTACTTAGGATAAACGAATGTAGTTTCATGTTACAATTTGAAGTCATTCTAGATAGAAAAAAAGGTAATTTAGGTTTATTTCGATTTTGTTTTTGGTGGTTACGAGGTCGGTCGAATTGACCAATCCTGTTTTGAGATAGGGTAGAGAAAATAACAAATAAACTATAAAGTTTTACTGAAAGTGAAAAAAAAGTTTGAAATGTATTTAGGAGGTTTTAGGGATTACACAAATGAAATTTTAGGTTTTTGAGATGATGAAAAGCATTTTTGATTTTAACATGAAAATTACTTTGCGCATAGACTATTCAATATATTCATGGACAAATCTTTATTATATTTTATTAAAAATACTTCATTGAATTATATGATTTTTTGTATGTGAAAGACATAATATTAACTGAAATACTGCTAAATTTTATGAAGATATACACACTATATTGAAAGTTAGAAGTATTAAAACTATGAAGACTTTAAATGAGTACAAAGAGCTCACGTGGTTGGTCAAATTGGCTGAGCCCGTGTTGGGACTAAACTTAACATTAGGAAATCATTAATTGTGCAGCATTTAGATAAGTTAGCTTTCAAAGCAATCAGTCAACAGTCGGAGGTTAACATTCCATCTTTAATGGGTAAAGCATAGTTTATTAATCAGGAAAAAATAATATTCTAATATGAAAAACCT
Organism: Limulus polyphemus; assembly: GCF_000517525.1. Taxonomy (NCBI): domain Eukaryota; kingdom Metazoa; phylum Arthropoda; class Merostomata; order Xiphosura; family Limulidae; genus Limulus; species Limulus polyphemus. Next base: position 19,784 of record NW_013666157.1, read on the forward strand.
TAAAAAATTGGACTTCCATATTAATCGTTTAACTCTCGCTATAATGAGAACATAATTTTTAAAAACAAAGAGTTTAAAGTTCCAATAAAAAGAGAGAATGACAAGTCACAGAGAGACTCTTTCTCCATCCCAACCTCTGCAAGAATAAAAAAAATTGTAGAAATGGTTCAATATCACGAAATTAGTGCTTTACACAATAAGTGTCTGGCCCAGGCAAAACCCAAGAACTTACACTGTCAAGAAGTAACTCCATTATTAACAGCCATAGAACACTAGAATGTTAAGGGCGAGTTAATGCATTATTAACAACCTAAATATGGCAGAATGTGAAAGAGCTACTGCATTGCTAATAGCCGAAAATGGTAGAAATTTAAGGAGGAATTACTGCATTATTAACGACCAAAGAACTATAGAATTATTCTAAAATACTTGTAGAAACGTCATAGGTTAATGGTCGGTTCAGTAAACAATGTTTCATGATTGATTAGCATTTGTTTTTGTTGAGCAGCTCTTTTCCTTTATTCGTGTGTTGTATAAAATATAATATTTTCCATTTGTTATACAGCTCTGTTTCTTTATTCGTATATTGTATAAAATATAACAGTTTCCATTAGTTGTATAGCTTTCTTCCTTTAATCGTGTGTTGTATGAAATATAACCTTTTCCATAAATGTAATCTGGCTTTATTATTTAAAATTTAATTTTATCATTGAACATTTCACTACGTTATTTAACATTTTACTTTATCATTTCACTTTTAACTGTTATGCCAACAGTGGCTCAGCAGTAAGTCTGAAGGCTCATAATGTTAAAATTCGAGTTTCGATACCCGTGATAGGTATAGCACATATAGTCTATTGTGTAGCTCTGTGCTTAACAACAAACATACAAATTCATTATTCTTTAAAGTTTTATTTTATCATTTAATGTTTCACTATTATTTAAATGCTGAAAATGTCGTTAACATTGTGGGTACCCAACTTGTGAAACATGTATTCTAATATTCACAAGTATCAACGTTATAAAAGTATATTTAATTAGCTATACTCATTAACAGGTTGATTTTCAGTTTCTCTCTACGTACATAGCTTGCTGTGATTGGAAGTTATTATTGTTATGACAGCAGAAGTCACGCGACGCTGCTGGCGCGTTTGGTATTCGAGTGTATTCGAGACGCCCTCTTCGTTAGTATATAAGCCTGGCAGA
>NW_013666157.1:20999-22377 GCF_000517525.1 Limulus polyphemus
CGTGTATTATAGAAGTTGTTAAGTTTAAAGTGACAAGAAACGTACTGACTGTGGAATTACTGTGTATTAAAGTTTGTATCGAGAAAGAATAAACTGGTTTAATCAAGAAAGGACTTGTATCGGTGAAGTTCATCGGAAAGAATTTCTACCGGGAATTAACAAACAAACAGATACGCAACAAATTGGTGTCAGAGAGTGGGATGGAAAAGAAAAAGAAAGATGGAAACGAGAAGTGGCAAATCAAACTACAGCTTAGCATATTTGATGGTAGCAATACAAGAACAGCAAAAGAAACAAGAAAATAGACAACAGCAGTGGCAAGAAAACCTGCAACAGTGGCAGCTCAAACAGCAAAATAAACAAGAGAGATTACTGCTGTTGTTGGAGGAAAAAGAAAAGAAACAAGAAGAGAGATTATAGCAGTTTTTGGAGAAAAAAGAAAAGAAACAGGAAGAACGAAAAAATAAACAAGAAGAGAGACTACAGTAGTGGTTGAAGGAGAAAGAAAAGAAACAACAAGAGAGGCTACAGCAGTGGTTGGAGGAGAAAGAAAATAAACAAAAGAGAGACTACAGCAGTGGTTGGAGGAGAAAGAAAAGAAACAACAAGAGAGGCTACAGCAGTGGTTGGAGGAGAAAGAAAATAAACAAAAAGAGAGACTACAGCAGTGGTTGGAGGAGAAAGAAAATGAACAAGAAGAGAGACTACAGCAGTGGTTGGAGGAGAAAGAAAATAAACAAGAAGAAAGTCTCCAACAGTTGAGAGAAAGCCAGCATACACAAATGGAAAAGATTAGTAAATTTCAAAGTGAATTAAATACATTAAAAGACGATTTACTATCTTTTACACAGGGAGGATATATTAACCATGGACCTAATCAGCCCAGACAACAGGAAACCCCTTCCAGACCCCGCAGCTAAACCCTAATGCAGACATCTTCAGGCCAGCCAGAAGTCACATTCCAGACATGAGTGTCAACAATAGGGGTGATCTAGTACTACGGAAGCCACAGGAATTTGATGGGAAGGCACCGTGGGAAGCATATACAGCACAATTTGAGCTCCTTTCCAGAAATGAATGGATGGCCAGAGGAGCAGAAAGCAGCGTACCTGGCAATGCGCTTGAAGGCAAACCACTGAAAATAATTGGACAGTTGTCAGCAGACGACAAGCACAACTACAGAGCACTTGAAGCGGCTCTAGAAATCAGGTATGGAACTCATAATCAGCCCAAAGTCTACAGGACTAGGTTTAGGACGAGAGTCCATGCTAAAGGGGAAAGCCTGCAAGAGCTGACACAGGATTTGGAAAGTATGGCACACAAGGCCTACCCAACTGCACCACCCGATGTCTTCAAGCTGTTGCTGATGGATCAGTTT
>NW_013666157.1:23273-24806 GCF_000517525.1 Limulus polyphemus
GCTTTACTTGGGTCACGTTGTAAGTGAGCATGGTGTGCAAACTCATCCTGACAAGGTGAAAGCAATGCATGACTGGCCAACACCAGACAATGTGGGAGAGTTATCAAGGTTCTTGGGACTCTGTACCTATTACCAGAAATTTGTGAAAGACTTTGCAACTATAGCTGCTCCATTACATGATTTGACCAAAAAAGGCCAGAAGTTTGAATGGACAGTTTCTTGACAGCATGCTTTCAAGACATTGAAAGAAAAATTGGCCTCAGCCCCACTTTTAAAGCTTCCAAATCCCTCACTGCCGTACATACTGGCATGTGATGTTAGTAATGTCGGAATTGGAGGAGTGTTGTCTCAAAAAGTGGGTGAAAACTAACGTGGTGGCCTACTTCAGTAGGGCCCTAAGTAGATCGGAGAGGAACTACTGTGTGACACAGAGGGAACTCTTTGCTATAGTAAAGAGTCTGACATATTTCCATCCTTACCTTTATGGCGCCAGGTTTACCATCAAGACAGACAATGCTGCATTATGCTGGTTAAGATCATTAAAGAACCAAGAGGGAAAACTGGCACGTTGGATCAGAAAGATAGACCAGTATAACTATGATATTGAATATAGAGAAGGAAAATCTCATGGAAATGCCGATGGAATGAGCCAAAGACCCTGCAAAAATAACTGCAGACATTGCTTCAAAAGAGTTTGAACTAACCAGGTGCTATCAAGCTGAAGTCGAGGTGACTGAAGGAGTTGATGATGGTGAAGTGGAACCAGGTATAGATATTAAAGCAGAACAGGAGAAAGACCAAGATTAGAAGCCAATAATTGATTTTCTAAAAGCAAGTGTTTTGCACCCTGCTTGGGAGAAGGTGTCTAGCTTAAGACCTGTGACAAAAAACTATTGGGCACATTCAGACCAGTTGAAGCTTGAAGATGGGAAACTGCAGATGGGAAAGTGATGACCTGGCAAACAGTTATACCGAGAAAGTTATGTGAAGTTGTGCTGCGTCAATTCCATGATAGTTTAACAGGAGGACATCTTGGAGTTAAGAAGACATTGAGTCATCTACGGCAGAGATTTTACTGGACAGGTATGAGGCAAGATGTAGAAGAATGGTGCAGAACCTGCAGTACATGTTGTCCTAAAAGTTGTCCAATGGAGTTATATCAAGTCGGTGCACCAATGGAAAGAGTAGCCATTGACATTGCTGGTCCATTGTCCCAATCTCGTGCTGGAAACAGGTACATTTGTGTAGTGATGGATTATTTCACCAAGTGGCCTGAGACATATGCAATACCAAATCAGGAAGCCACAACTGTAGCTTCGGAAATTAGTGATACAAACTGAATCAGCTTTGAATCAGCTGTGTTCTATGAATGCTGCAAGTTGTTTGGCATACGAAAGACCAGGACAATACCACTCCACCCACAGTCTGATGGGATGGTAGAAAAGTGCAATTGTACAAATGTGGCAGGAATTGGCAAAGTTTTGTAATAGCTGCCAAGATGTCTGGGATGTCTTACTCCCTCCACTGTTGATG
>NW_013666157.1:25595-29668 GCF_000517525.1 Limulus polyphemus
TAAAGAAGCAATCAGTAGTTACAGTAGTATAAAGTGTGTGTTTGTACTCGTCGAGAGCAAAGTTATCGATATTGTGAATCACTGATTTATAGCGTGTATTATAGAAGTTGTTAAGTTTAAAGTCACGAGAAACTTACTGACTGTGGAATTACTGTGTACTAAAGTTTGGATCGAGAAAGAATAAACTGGTTTAATCAAGAAAGGACTTCTACCGGGAATTAACAAACAAGCAGATACGCAACATTATCCTTTATCATTTCACTTTATTACTTAACGTTTCATTACATTATTTAACGTTTCACAATTATTTAACGATATACTTTATCATTTAACATTTCACTATTATTGAACGTTCTACTTTATCAATTAATGTTTTACTATTCTTTAAAGCATTACTTCGCCATTTAACGTTTCACTATTACTTATCGTTTAAGCAAAAGGCCTTTTTCATAGATTATCTATCCGCACAAAGAGAGCATCAATATTTCTGTGCCAGTAACTCTGAGAAAACCTAAAATTCAAACGATGGGTAGGAAAACAAACATATCAACATTTTTATACCCGTGACTCTGGATAAACCTAAGGTTCAAACGATGGGTAAGGAAACAAACACATCAATATTTCTGTACCAGTAACTCTAACTAAATCTAAAATTCAAATGCCGGATGAGAAAAAATAACAACAAAGAACACGTCAGTATTTCTGTAGTAGTAAGTTTGTGTGAATCTAATATTCAAATAACGGGAAGGAAAGCAAACACTCATTTTATCTGTATTCAGCTGTTATTCTAACGTTTCCAATGTGCATGTTTTATTATTTTATTGCTCACAATGTGCTCATAAATATGGTGTAGAATAATTTGCTTAGAGTTTGTGTAAACAACAACGTTTGGAATGATGTTACATGTATTTTTATCAGATTTTACTATTCACGTTTTGTCTTTCTTCAGATTAGCTATAAACACGTCTTTACTGTTGCCAACCTTGATATTACGTCATAGTAATGGCTCCGCCCACATATTCGTAGCTTTTACAGACTGGGTGCAAATAAAATATTAATATTTTATTAAATGTGTTCTGAACAGTGCTCAAATAGCTTAAACAGATTTTGTAACCGTTGAATAATTCAGTTGGTCCTTTGAATACATCCTTTCGCCAGCGCTGTTATCGAGTTCCATAAACCTAAGTTAATAACTCTTTTACATTCCAGTTAAAGCACTAGTTTCAACTTGTTTCAGCAAGGAATATTATTCATGTCACGCACACAAATGCTTCAAGCATATAAACTTATCAATTGGCACAAAGACTGTCTCATTTCATTGATAATTACATCACAGTACAGTGTGCAGCAAGTGGCGGAAAGAATTAGGTGGCCTCGAACTCGTAACTAGCCAGGCATGGCCAGGTGGTTAGGGCGCTTGACACGTAATCTGAGAGTCGCGGGTTCGAATCCCCGTCGCACCAAACATGCTCGCCCTTTCAGCCATGGGGGCGTTATAATGCGACGGTCAATCCCACTATTCGTTGGTGAAAAAAAAGTAGCTCAAGAATTGGTGGAGGGTGGTGATGACTAACTGCCTTCCCTCTAGTCTTTCACTGGTAAATTAGAGACGGCTAGCGCAAATAGGCCTCGTGTAGCTTTACGCGAAATTCAAACCACTCACAACTTTATATAAAAATCTATTCTCTGTTTGTTTGAATTTTGCATATTATCCCGGATGTATTCGTTTATTTCTTGTTAAGCACAAAGGCACATAGTAGGTTACCTGTGCTGCACCCATCACAGGGATCGAACTCAGAATTTCCAGTTACCAAACATCAAGCTTATCTTTCAACTACCTGGGGTGTCAAGAATATATTTGTTTGTTGTTAAACACAAACCAGCACAATAAACTATTTGTACTATGCCCATCGCAGGAATAAAAACCCCAAATGTTAGCGTTATAAGACCATAATATTACCTTTGAGGAATCATGGGGCCATCGCAGAAGTATTGTTTATTGTTAAGCGCAAAACTGTACAATGGGCAAATAGTGCTGTGCTTACTGAAGAGATCAAACTCCAAATGTTCCTGTTATAAACACTCAAGCTAACCGCTTAGCCATTGGAGGCGTCTTGGGAGCAATGAGTAGTGCTTCTTTGTGTATATAACGTTAATGTCTTAAGAACAGCGCGACCACTTATAGCATGCGCATTTTCATCTAAATATTAATTATGAGCAGAAGAAAAACTGCAGTTTTAAAATTACAGGAGGAGAAGTGCAGTGATATAGTAGAGCTACTTAATAAAATCAACACAAGAAACTTGATTATAAGAAATTAATTACAAAATGCAACAAAAATGTTTAAGTAAAATGAGTTGTTTTTGTAATCGTACAAACTACTAGTTTCAACAAACCAATATAATACACTGAACAAAATTGAAAACTTCTTTATAACTATGTGGGTAATCACGACCATCGTACGTAGCTCTAAACAAAATCATATTACATATTAGAATAGTATGTACCCTAGGCTGAAGCTAAGCCTAAACGTATATTATGTACCCTACGTTGAAATTAAGCCTAAAGATTTATTAGGTACACTAGTCTGAGGTTAAGTTTGAAGGTTTATTAGATAGAATGGATTGAAGTTAAGGATAAATTCTTATTAGGTACACAGACTAAAGTTAAGCCTAAAGGCCTATTACGTACACTCAAATTAAGCATAAATGTTTATTAGGCAGAGTAGGCTGAAGTTAAGCCCAAGGGTCACATTGTAACAAATGTACGTCTGAAAGTCAATTATAAAGAAAATTGTGCGGCAAAAGAAAAGAAAAAAGACCAAGTGCTGCAAACATGGGACATTATACAAGACAAAATTGAGTTTACTTTTAATAACAGGGCCTTAAAGTGAATTATGTGTAGTGTTTCAAACAATAAAATGGTGTGGCTCTCTTATATGGAGTTCGTTCTGTGGAGTTTTTCAAAATAGCGCTTGGTTTTTCGTTATTTCGCCACTCGTGACAACCATTCCACTTAGGTATATCGACCTTCTGAATACCTGCACGTAAATGTTAAAGTGCAAACGTCAGTGTGGAGGTAGAGGAGAAAACCCTGTCACGACAGCAAAACTCGAAGCCGACTTAGAACCGCCAGTTCCTTCTCCTGAAAGCTATAAACATGATTTTTGTAATTTCCTAAACAGAAACTATTTTGTTAAACGTGATAAGAACTCCAAATCATGCAGGCAAGGCAATAAACCCCGTGACCCGACTTCCTCAATTCATAATACGTTTTTATTTTACAGATGTTCAAATTTTTTGCATGCAAAGTACTGTATAATTCTCACATGATATGACGTCTATTATACATCAGTAAAAAAATGAATGTACCTTATGCAGCCTCATAATTTTAAGCAATCTTTTACGGTGAATTTACATCTTCTTTAGTAAAGTTCATTACACCGTTAGAGATCGTTTGTTAAAAAAAAACATGATATCCTACCTTGAAAATCTGGAGGTATAGTACACATATCAAGACTATTTTGTAATGTTAACGGTAACAGAATACCTTACTTAAACGCCTTAAGCTTTATGATTCACCAAGGAGACACTTTATGATACACCAACTAGTACTATGATGCAACAACTTGTCACTTTGTTGAGCACCAGCTACCACCTTATGATGCACCAACTAGTAATGTGTCATAAAGTGGTGTCATAAAGTGAATAGTTCTAATGTGTCATAAAGTGAATAGTTAATGTGTCATAAAGTGAATAGTTAATGTGTCATAAAGTGAATAGTTAGTATTTCAAAAATAGTAGTTAATGTATCATAAAGTGAATAGTTAATGTGTCATAAAGTGAATAGTTAATGCGTCATAAAGTGAATAGTTAATGTGTCATAAAGTGAATAGTTAATCTATTCACTTTATGACACATTAGCTATTCACTTTATGACACATTAACTATTCACTTTATGACACATTAGCTATTCACTTTATGACACATTAGCTATTCACTTTATGACACATTAACTATTCACTTTATGACACATTAACTATTCACTTTATGACACATTAACTATTCACTTTA
>NW_013666157.1:30515-36378 GCF_000517525.1 Limulus polyphemus
TAGCTATTCACTTTATGACACATTAACTATTCACTTTATGATGCAACAATCAGCCACTTTATGATTCACCGACTTGCCACCTTATGATGCACCAAGTAGACACTTTCTTACGCACCAAGTAGCCATCTTATTTGTATTAGCCCTAGCCCAACATTTTTCTTTTCATTTTATGAGTCACAAAATTCTTCAAAATCTTAACTTAGAATTGTTGGATTGGTGAGTCTTTTTTTTTTCCCTTCTATACTTACGTAAGACCCCGGTAATGAACTGTCTAGCACGAACAACAGAACAAAAAGAGTTTTCATATTTATAGTATTTATAACAAGAATACTGTTACAGTATTTTTTCATTGTTGGCAACTTCAATAATGAACATCTGTGAGTTAGGCCGGGAGTGTTTGCAAGCTCTATTCCCGTATATCACATTATCCAATCTAAATGCTGAGTATAACTAACAATGAAGCACCTCTGGCAGGCGAAATGTATACATGTTAATTAAATAAAAACGTGATTTTTCCACTTTTCAAAAGGTGTAATAACAGCAAGTAAAAATCAGTCCAATAAGGAATCAGAGATTAGAACATATATATATATATATATATTACAACATCACAGTAAATTGTTTTTTCTTCTTTGTGTTGGCCAAAGAAACTCTAGAAGTGATCAATACGACGTATTTATATAATTTATTTTGCTAAAACTTGTAAGGTTCATCCGTACAGAAGGTACTACGTGTACTTGGTCTACTACATGATTTTATTTTACTTAAATACATCGACATTCCTAGGGAATAAGTAAATAAATCAATAAAACGTTGATAATGTGTTTGGCAAAAGACACCATATCATTTTTTTATCAGATTTAAATAAAAGTATATTTATTAATTATTAAAATTTAACTTCATCAACTTTTATTCGTTTTCAACATCGTTTGCCTGGATATTTAATCATTTATTTACCACCGATCCGTCCCGTGTTGCCTTGTATTAAATTTATCGGTGTTTGAAATAACAGAAAGATATTGTAGTAAATCTTTATTGATCTTAACGTGGTAGTGCAAGTAGAAATCAGCAATAATGAGTCGGTAGATGTGACACATTACTATTTCAATAAAGGTCAGTAGATGTGGCATAGTTACTAGTTCCATAATAGTCAATATATGTGATATATGTACCTTTTAATAAAAGTCAGTGGATGAGAAACAAATTTACTCTTTCAAAAAAAATCTGTAAATGTGACACATTTACTATTTCAATAACAGTCAGTATATGGGAGACAAATTTGCTCTTTTTATAAAAATCAGTTGATGGTGACACACATTACATTTTCAATAAAAGCCAGTAGATGTGAGAGAGATTTTTCTTTCAATAAAAGGCAGTTGATTACGACACACATTTTTTTTAAATAAAAGCCCATATCCGTGAGACATATTTACTCTTTCAATAAAAATCACTAGATAATGACACATATCTACTACTTCAATAAAAGTCTGAAGAAGTGATACATGTACGTTTGAATAAGTCTTTAGATGTGACACATTACTATTTCAATAAAGGTCAGTAGATGTGACACGTGTACTACCTCAATAATATCCAGTAAATATAACACATTTACTCCTTCAATAAAAGTCTGAAAATAAGATATATATACTCTTTCAATAAATCTAGAAAATGTGACATATTTACTCTTTCAATACAAAACAGTGGACGAGACAAATTTATTCTTTCAATTAATCAAGAAATGCGAGACAAAATTTCGCTTTAAATAAAAGTATGTAAATGTGACACATTTGCATTTGATTAGACGTCATTCGATGTGACACATGTACTATTTTAATAAAGGTTAGCAGATGTGACACATGTATTACTTCAACGAAATCCAGTAGATGTGACACATTTACTCTTTTAATAAAAGTCTATAGATATGACACATCTACTCTCAATAAAAGTCTGTAGATATGACACAACCACTCTCAATAAAAGTCTGTAGATATGACACATCTACTCTCAATAAAAGTCTGTAGATATGACACATCTACTCTCAATAAAAGTCTGTAGATATGACACAACCACTCTCAATAAAAGTCTGTAGATATGACACAGCCACTCTCAATAAAAGTCTGTAGATATGATACATCTACTCTCAATAAAAGTCTGTAGATGATGGCATACATGTACTCTTTCAATGAAAGTTTGTAGATGTTACACAAAACTGCTATTTCAACAAATCGGTAAATGATGGCACATATGTACTCTATCACATCCTTTATCTTCTGACAGACAACATAAGCTCACGTAAGACTGAGAAATATTCATAATATCACATTCTCCACCTTCGTAAAAACGAAGGTTGTCAACTTACAAAGCTTGTTTGTTTGCTGGCTAATCTTTTGTTATTGAAACTATTTTATTACTGAAATTAAAATTCACGATATATTTCTTATAATATATTGTAAGGGAGAACGTTACAGTTTATGATATATTTCTTACAAAATGTAATGAGGAATAACATTAATGTTTATGATATCTTTTGTTAGAGGATTCTGTGAGGAATAGCATTAATATTTATGATATATTAGAGAATTTGATCAAGGCACTTTGTGCGAAATGTTTAAAATTGCAGGCATGAACAACGTTTAAAATACACAAGCAAAACTTTATTTGACCGACGGCGATCATCAAAAGATTCTACATGTTTCGATAGATTTATTCTGTCACCATAAGTAAAACCATACATCACAAGCTATATAGCGAAAAGGCTTAACTCATTATAAATCTTAAGGTGATATGAATATTATACATAAGGAATCAATATTTTTTCCAAAGCTTCATTTCACAATGAATTATTTGAGGTACAACACAAAATTTCTATTGATTCTCTTATATTCAATTCAATGAGAGTATTAGGTTCACTTAAAATTATTTTTTCATGCCGTTATTTCGAATGACGTGTTTCGACAGTAAGTGGAGAAATTGGCATGTTTTTGTTATTACGTACATAACCTTTTAAGGTTTATTTTTGGAGAAATACAACATTTTACAACAGACTAATGTTTGGTTGAAGCATGTAGTATGATTCCCAAAAATAAACCACTTTGTTGTGCTTATAAATCGTTGCCTGTCAATTTTCTATTATATTAGCATAATGTGCTTCCAAACAGAATTGAATATACTTTAATCTATGTTCACTTTGGTCCATATATTGTTAGCACACTCACACCTAATTTCATATATATACCTGTTTTTGTATTTTTTTAACTAAGTTATATTTTTTTTATCTTTATTACCTGGAAGTATTGTTTTACTTTTAACTGGTTTGAAAATAAGAATAAAACTGTTTGCTGAACACACTAGTGATTTGGCAAGTTACGTCTTATATATATGGTAATAATGCTATACTATTAACATTTTGACCAGACACTGTTTAATCTAGTAGACTACTTAATAAAAACTTGAGTTACATTTTTTCCGCGTTATACGTTTAATGATTTCAACCTTAAACATCTGTTAGCAATTCTTTTTATGTAATTCAAGTTTGTTTTTCAAATTGATCGTATCAGAACAAATTTTAAATGCCATGTTTATATAAGTATGAAAATATGCTACTTTTTTGAGAAAACGGGTGACATGATATCTTGGTTTCAAATTAAATTTACATTTGTTACATTGAATTTTATATCGTTGGGAAGAACAATATTAAAATTTATGATATCTCTCTTACAAAGTTTTGTGTGTCATCCAGTGGCATAGCGGTAAGTCTGAAAGCTTATAATACTGAAAACCTGGCTTCGATACTCGTGGTGGGTACCGCAACAGCTAGCCCATCGTGTAGCTTTGTGATTCACTACATAAACAAAGTCTTGTCAAGAATAACATTAAATAATTCCCCATCTAGTCAGTTATAAAAGATAAATTACGATATCATTCTTAGAAAGTCTTGTGAGAACAACTTTAAAGCTTAAAGTTTCTGATATAATTTTTAGTCTTGTGATGAACAATATTAAGTTTATGATATCATTCTTACAAAGTTTTCTAACGAACGACATTAAAGCGTACTGTTATGTCTCTGGTCGTTTATTAATTACCCGTAAAAAATTCTTTCCGAAGAACTTCAGCGATACAAGTCCTTTCTTAAATAAAACTAGTTTATTCTTTCTCAATACAACTTTGCAATACACTTAATTTCCACAGTCACTTTCACTTAAACACACGCTATAATTCACAATGATTTACACACTTTACTTACGGCTTGACTTGATTATCTGTCTATATCTTCAATCTCTCTGTCTGCTATTTCAGTTCCGATTAATTGTCTCGCTTTATCTGGCGCGCTTATATACAGGAATAGAGGGCGTCTAGCAAATACTGGATTATTCGTGATGTTCCCCGATCCTTCTAGAAACTCATCACGTGTTACAGCGTCACGTGACTTCCGCTGTCGTAACAATACCATAACATTCATACAAAGTTTTGTGATAAGCAACATTACAGTTTATGACACATAAAGTCTTTTGAGGAACGACATTAAAGTTTATTATATCTTTCTCACAAATACGACACGTAAGAGGACTAAAACGATTGTTATACTGAAAAGGTTCACTTATTAATAACAGGGAAATTAAGAACAACTACGATACCATAAATTTCAACTGTGGAATCGTTATAATACTTCATTCTTTCTCGAGTGGCCGTTGTCATATGAAAGTGTTAGTAACGTATGCAAAAGTCACATTTTCAATTTGACAGGCTCCACAGTTATTTTCATCTCTCTAATCCAGGCACTTATTGTAAAATGTTGAACAAAAACTTTTTCTACAAAACAAGCAAGTAATTTAAAAAATATGAATAATCTTGAACACGTACCGAAATTTAATTTACAAAACTACTTACTTTTATTGTCAGATACCTATACACAATCAACTAAAAATCAAACCTTTGTGTTTTAAATCAGTATCTACTTGTAGCCACCTACAAACCAAAGACCTTTACAGTACAAATGAGTATTTATTTGTAGTCACTTAAAAGCCAAAATCTTAACAATACAACTTAGTACATATTTGTAAAATCTTAACAACTTAGTATATATTTGTAAAATCTTAACAATACAACTTAGTATATATTTGTAAAATCTTAACAACTTAGTATATATTTGTAAAATCTTAACAACTTAGTATATATTTGTAAAATCTTAACAATACAACTTAGTATATATATTTGTAAAATCTTAACAATATAACTTAGTATATATATTTGTAAAATCTTAACAATATAACTTAGTATATATATTTGTAAAATCTTAACAATATAACTTAGTATATATTTGTAAAATCTTAACAATATAACTTAGTATATATTTGTAAAATCTTAACAATATAACTTAGTATATATTTGTAAAATCTTAACAATATAACTTACTATATATTTGTAATTGCTTACAAGTAAAGCTTTACCATAAAAATCGGTATCATTTCTGTCTACCGGTACTGTGTCCGCTCTGGCTAAAAAAAAAATGAAAAGGTTGATTGGAAAATTTTAAAATGAGGGTCAAACAAAGTGTCATTTCGTTCTACCGGTACTGTGTTCGGTGTTTTAAAGCCAATAATAAGGTTGGAAATGAAAAATTGAAGTAGACAATTTAACAAAGTATCATTTCAGTCTATCAGTGTTGTATCCGATCTGGCTAAAGAACTAATAAGGTTCACTGGAAATGTTCGAGTAGACAGTGTAACGAACTGTCATTTTTGTCTATCACAAGTAATGTGTCCGATGTTTCAACACAACTGACAGTTCGTTACACTGTCTACTCGAACATTTCCAGTGAACCTTATTAATTTCTGTCTATCACTAGTAATGTGTCCGATGTTTC
>NW_013666157.1:37307-63273 GCF_000517525.1 Limulus polyphemus
AACTGTCATTTCTGTCTGTCACTAGTAATGTGTCCGATGTTTCAACACAACTAATAAGGTTCACTGGAAATGTTCGAGTAGACAGTGTAACGAACTGTCATTTCTGTATATCACTAGTAATGTGTCCGATGTTTCAACACAACTAATAAGGTTCACTGGAAATGTTCGAGTAGACAGTGTAACGAACTGTCATTTCTGTCTATCACTAGTAATGTGTCCGATGTTTCAACACAACTAATAAGGTTCACTGGAAATGTTCGAGTAGACAGTGTAACGAACTGTCATTTCTGTATATCACTAGTAATGTGTTCGATGTTTCAACACAACTAATAAGGTTGAACTGGAACAGTTTGAGATGACAGTTTTACAAAGTGTCATTCCAGTCTATAAGTATTGTGTCCGACGTGTGAAAACAATTAATAAAGTTAACCGGAAAAGTTCGAGTTTATAATGTAACAATATATCATTTCTTTCTAAAAGTACTGTGTTTCATTTTCAAAACAGCTTATAATGATAATGGAAATGTTCGAATTGATGGTTTAACAAAGTATTTTTCTGTTTAACAATATTGAGTCCAAAGTTTCAAAAAATTGATAAGGTTGATTAGAAAAGTTGAAGGAAATGATACTTTATTACATTCTCAATTAAAACTTTTCCTGTCTATTTTAACAGTAGTTTTTAAACGTCGGACACAGTAATCATAGATAGAAATGATATTTTGTTATATCATCAACTCGACCTTTTCCAACCAACCTTATCAGTTGTTATAAAACATCGAACACAAAACTGATGGAACGAAATGATACTTTGATTCACTCTCAAGGATTGATTGGAAAAGGTCGAGTTGATAGTGTAACAAAGTATCATTTCTGACAATAAGTACCGAGTTCTTGATTTCAAAACAATTAGGAGGATTGAGTGGAAAAGGTCGAGTTGATAGTGTAATAAAGTATCATTTCTGACAATAAGTACCGAGTTCTTCATTTCAAAACAACTAGAAGGATTGATTGGAAAAGGTCGAGTTGATAGTGTAATAAAGTATCATTTCTGACAATAAGTACCGAGTTCTTGATTTCAAAACAATTAGGAGGATCGATTGGAAAAGGTCGAGTTGATAGTGTAACAAAGTATCATTTCTGACAATAAGTACCGAGTTCTTGATTTCAAAACAATTAGAAGGATTGATTGGAAAAGGTCGAGTTGATAGTGTAACAAAGTATCATTTCCGTCTATCAACACCGAGTTCGATGATACCAAAGAACTGAAAAGGTTGTTAGGAAAGGTTCGAGTTGAGAATGTAACAAATTATAATTTCTGTTTATCAGTATCGCGTTCGATATCTGAAAACAACTAACAAGGTTGATTGGAAATTGGAAAAGTTCGAGTTGATGGTTTAACAAAGTATCATTTCAGTCTGTAAGTAAGTTGTTCGATGTTTTAAAACACCTAGCACTCACAGAGAAAGTGATAGGTGTCCAAAGCGTGATAATTTCTAATTGCCAAAGAAAAACTGATCAATATTCAAGAATAGATACTTTACAAGAATCATAGAAAAAGTGGTTAATGTGCAACGCCAGATATTTTCTAATTGTCAAAGAAAATGTGATAATATTCATGGCTAGATAATACCAAATGTCAGATACAATGTTCAATGCTTGTATCACTAACAAAAAATTGGTAAATATTCAAGGCCAGGCGCTTTCTACCAGTTATAGAATACGCGATCAATATTAATGCTCTATACTTCCCAACAATCACAGAAAAAGATCCATTTTAAAAATATATACATTATATCAAACACAGACAAAGTGATCAATGTTAAAGGCTAGTTACTTTCGAACAGTCACAGAAAAAATGATCAATGTTAAAGGCTAGTTACTTTCGAACAGCCACAGAAAAAGCGATCAATGTTCAAGGTTAGATACTTTGTATCAGTCACAGAAAAAGCGATCAATGTTCAAGGTTAGATACTTTGTATCAGTCACAGATAAAGTGATCAATACTCAAGACTAGATACTTTGTATCAGTCACAGATAAAGTGATCAATACTTAAGACTAGATACTTTAGTATTGATCACTTTATCTGTGACTGATACAAGACTAGATACTTTGTATCAGTAACAGATAAAGTGATCAATACTTAAGACTAGATACTTTGTACCATTCAGAAAAAAAATGGAAATTGTTCATTACTATATTATTTGTACCAATCACAGAAAAAGTGGTTAATTGTTCAGATACGTTCTAACAGTTACGGAAAAACAGTTGTATATTCAAGTCAAGAAAGTGATCAATCTTCACGACTAGATACTTTGTACCAGTCACTGAAAAACTGGTTAATGTTCAAAGACAGATAATTTATAACAGTTACAGAAAAGTGGTCCACATTGAAGGTTAGATACTTTATGACATTCACAAAAGTGGTTAATTTTAAAGGCCAAACACTTTCTAGCATTCACAAAAAAGTGGCCAATGTTCAAGAATAGATACTTTGTACCAGTCACAGAAAAAGTGGTTAATGTTCAAGAATAGATACTTTGTACCAGTCACACAAAAAGTGGTTAATTTTCAAGAATAGATACTTTGTACCAGTCACACAAAAAGTGGTTAATTTTCAAAGCCAGATACTTTCTCACGGTGACAGAAAACATGATCAATGTTCAAGGCGAAATAAATACTAAAAGTCACAGACAAAGTGACTAAAATTCAATGCTTGACAGTTAAGAACAGTCACAAAAAAAAGTGGTCAATGTTCAATGCTAGTTATTTTGTACGAATCACAAAAAATGTTCGTCCCTAAAGTTTACTCATCAGTTCTTAAAATTGTACTCCCCTGGTCAACAAAAAAACTACACCAAAAATATAAGTCATTGTGTTAGAGTAATAAACTATGAAAGTAGTTAACTTGAAATATCAGGAATACTACCTTTAACTATACAGGCTACTTGAAATATATATGGTGTATGGTTTTACTGAATATTGAGCATGACAAACAATAAGCTTGAACGTAGTTTTGTGATTGAGATTGGGGACATTACAACTGCTAAAGATGACATTCTAAACCAAAATAATAAAGCATTTTTAGAATAAGATTAGAAAGAAGATTTCGCTGTACCCATAATAAAGTATATTGTCTAAGGAGTAAAGTAAATTAATCAGGGTTCCGTAATAACAGACACCAATCAACGAGTTCCATACTTTGTAAAAAATGTCAGTTACCATGTTTTTACTGAGTGAAAAATGTCAATTAACATGTTTCATATTCAATAAATCAATTAAATATGTCAGTCAACGTGTTTCATATTCAGTGAAGAATGTCAATTACTGTGTCAATAATCAGTGAAAGACGTCAATCAACGTGTTTTGAATATGCCAGTAAACATGTTTTATACTAAGTTAAATATGTCAGTAAATGTGTTTCATGTTCAGTTAAGTATACCAGTCAACGTATTTAATATTTAATTAAATGTCAGTTAACGTGTTTCATATTCAGTGAAAAATGTCAGTCAACGTATTTAATAATTTAGCAATGGAAGAAATGTTTTAATTAGAATACTAATAATGAATGATGTAAAACTGTTTCAATTTTATATTTGTGTTTCATTAGGCCTAGCTAAAAATTGCGCATTTTAGAGTTTCGTGAAATTTAATTTAGTAACAAAAAGGCACAAAAGTTTGTTTGCTAAGCACCTGGAGTATCGAAACCTAGTTTTTAGTAGTGTGATGCTTTAGGCTTCTCAGAGGAGTAGATTTAAAAGAAAAAATAGTTAAGACTGTCATTTACTAGGGTTTAGTCGTAACAGTTTCGTCCATCTTAATAATGAGATTATTCACGTAGCTCAAGGAAATAAATTAAACCTTCACTACTTTATAATTAAATGTCAAACGACAGTAAATTAAATCAGATATCATTATTGTATATATTAGAAATTAATAAATTAGAAAGTATCGTGATTTACAAACGTTGTATGTTTGTATTATATATTATTCGTTAGGATAGCTCGGCACAACTCCTTTAAGTTTTCTTATCAGAAGTAAATGGGAGCAACTTCCACTTTTTTGGAAGAAAAGTTGTTGAAACAATTTCAAACGATAAAACCCTGATTTCTCTTTTACACTGACCTTCATATGTTAAAGAAACTCATTCGTAGAAATATATCAATTAATTTTCCCAAATCAAAATAAAAGTTTATCCAAGAAATGAAAACTATATTCTGTATGTGTGTTTGTTTGAAAGAAATCAAGACTGAAGTGGATCAATGCTTCCACAACTGGAACGTTGGTAGATATTAGGCGTCACTGTACAAGCTGAACGGTTTCTACCAGTTGAATCCAGTAGCGCACTTTATAGGCCCAGCTTTATCGATTTCAAAGTACACCTGAGCATCGGCTGGGGAAGGTAGACTTGTTCAAAACACTACATATGCTAACAACAAGATAGACTTTTGGAGAGGCCTTATAAAGAGAGAGAGAGAAAAAAAAAGACGGGAAGTTTTAACAGCATAAGAGGAAAAAAAATCCCTTCTCTAGTTTGTAAAGACTTTATTAGATATAATAAAATACACAGTGCTGTGAATTAACAATACAAATATAAATATACAGCAGCAATATAGACATGGCCAAATAAATTAAAATAAATATTGATCTGTAGCAGAAGTGTTTACAGATACGAGTGTGACTTCACAAATGTTACCAAACTAACCTTGTCTATCAAATCAAAAAGCAGCGTTCATCTGTTGGAATATTTCAATCTGTATCGACAAAGTGTTTATTTACTAATACGAAACGGGTGTGACTTCACAAATGTTACCAAACTAACCTTGTCTATCAAATCAAAAAGCAGCATTCATCTGTTGGAATATTTCAATCTGTATCGACAAAGTGTTTATTTACTAATACGAAACGGGTGTGACGTCGCAAGTGCTACCAACGCTGACCACGTTTATCAAAACAAACACCAACATTTTTCGATTGAAATATCGATTTGTATCAATAACGAACATGTTATCAAGTATGCAAATAATGATGTCGAGCCTATAAATTACATAAATGACCGCAACGGCTAAATATAACACCTATCAAACAGCGACAAATAATACGAACATTAATGAAGGTCATTCAATTTTTCACTCCTCTGAAGAAAGGATTCGTTTTGCTCGAAATGTTAGGACACAGTTATATTTTTAGCTGTAGTTATTTAACAAGTGTAAATGTGTTTATGTGTTCTTCTAGTTATAATTTTTTTATTAGTTACGTAGCCAAGAAACAATGTTTCTGAACTCAAATTCGATGACGAGGAACCCACTTTGAGATTAATAATGGTTGGATACGGCTTGAATGGGTAATGAAGAAAAACTTTAATATAAGTTTTTCTTCATTACCCATTCAAGCCGTCTCCAACCACTAATGTTTCTGAACACTGAATTATTAGGATTTGATATGGCTTCCGAACTTCATCACAAGTAGCTTTTCTTTAATAAACTTGTAAAGAGCTTGCTATTTCTTAGTGTTCTGGATTTATCACATATAACTGTTGTTTAATAAACAGTTTGCTCTTGCATGGTTCCCCTTATTTATCATACGTTTAGCAAGTTACCAGTGTTGAAGTCTCTATCATCATTTATACATTTCGTTTTGCAGTCTACTGATGTTGTTTGGCAAGTTAAAAGTGCTGAATTCTTTATTAACATATTACGTTTATTGTTTGTCAACTTAGAAGTCACGTTTTCAACGTTATTAAACTCAAAAGTTTTGAAAACCACTTTGAAAAGTTTAGTTAACAGGCTGCAAGCATTGTTTGAAATATTGATTTTAAATATTGTTTAATACCATAAATGTTTTTTGTTTGAAAAACTGATCTTAAATATTGTTTAATACCATAAATGTTTTTTGTTTGAAAAACTGATCTTAAATATTGTTTAATACCATAAATGTTTTTCGTAAAAACTTTAATCCTTGTTTAACTGCTAAACATATTTGACGCGAAATGGAAAAAAAAAGAGTCAATTTATTGTTGTTTTTTTATTTTACTGTAGTTTGAAAGGAATGGTTTAGTATTGTTTGTTTGTTTGTTGAAATTTGCATAAAACTACTCGAAAGCTATCTGTGCTAGCCGTCCCCAATTTTGAAATGATAGACTGAGAAAAGGCAGCTAGTCACCACCACCACATGTCAACTCTTGGGCTACTGTATTGCCAACGAAAAGTGTGATTGACGTCACATTATAACGCTCCCAACATATTCGGTGACGGAATTTGAACCCTCAAACCGCATACTGCGAACCAAGTGACCTAACCATCATGCCATTCCAAGCCGAATAGTTTGGTAGAAAGAAACCTGATAAACATATTTGAAATAAAGACCCCCTATCTTTAAAAATAAACATTTTTGCTAGAAAAACAAAACTTGAAAATATTTCTCGAGCATTAAACGGTTTAAATTGTATTGTTGAACAGTTTCTACTATGGGGCAGATTCTTTTGGATTATTTGGGAAAAAAAGAAAAATTACAAATTCCAGTACTCTAGAACTCTATATTTCTTCGATAAGTTCTCCAAGCATACCGTAGATGCTAAGTTCTCCAAGCATACCGTAGATGCTAACATAGCAACTTACCTTGCTAATTCTAAGAACTTATGAGTGAAAGAAAAATACGAATATGTTATAAACTGTAAACTACACTACATTTGTTATATCCAGTGCCTATGAGACCATTCGTTAATACCAGAGCTCATCAGGCCGGCTGGTATACGGCAGACATAGTTGTGCTCCAGGCAACATCAACATTCACGAACAACGATTATTATGGCATGAACTAATACGAAACAGGTGTGACGTCACAAGTGCTACAAACTCTGACCACGTTTATCGAAACAAACACCAACATTTTTCGATTGAAATATTGATTTGTATCAATAACGAACATGTTATCAAGTGTGCAAATAATGATTCCGAGTCTATAAATCACATAAATGACCACAACTGCTAAATATAACACCTAACAACAGCGACAAATAATTGGAATAATTGTCAATTTCTATTTGAGTCATTTACAAATTTTAGGGTAAGTATTAATAACACAATATTAACTTATATCATGCTTATCACACAATCTCGTGTCTATTTCTTCGTCAAAACACAAACTCAGTTTCAAAAAACTAAATAAACGGACTAACTGTAAAACAAACTAACAAACTTGCTATTTCAATAGTCCACTATGAAGTAAAAAATCTACCCTAGCGTAACTAGCATTTTATACAGTTCAGATGTTACCCTGAAGTTTCAAGAAGGCTCTGTCCCCCAATGAGTCAGCGGTAAGTTTACGGACTTACAATTCTAAAATTCGTAGTTTGTTTCCCCGCGATAGACAAAATGCAAATAGCTCATTGAGTAGCTTTACACTACAAAACAACTAAGTTCATGTAACTAAGCCATGCATACTACATTACGTCAAAACTTTCTTCTGGTTAAACCACTATACAAACGCCTGGATTAAAAACATAGCCTACAACACTGCCCTCTCCTGGAATGTGATGTCTCTTGAACAATACTATTGGAAAATAACAATGTTGAATTTAACTAACGTAATTAACAATAAATTAATTCTTGAAAATTAACAACATTAATATTCATAACTATAGTTGTTACAATTAGTAAGTCATTAATTGTGTGAAACAAAACATAAACAATATTTTGATAATGCAATCAAATTTTCTTTCTTTATCAATTTACTGTTCTTAATTAAAGATGTCCAGTCATCTAATCCTTCTGGGAGGGTTTTCTGTCGCTTATGGTGCAAAGATGGGAAACCTCTTGTCCTCTATAGCTACTTGCAGCCTTATCACTGAGGATATTCTCTGTAGGTAGATGATGGAGGGAATTTCATTGATGGCTCCATCCCTTTTGATATTCTGTAACTTGTCTCGACAGCAACTTTAGGCTTTACAGCACTTTGATTTTTTGAAGCTAACTAGTTGGCACTTCTCTAACTGACATATTTCCAAAGACAATTATAGTGGATTATCTTTGGTTTGGACTACCTTTCATTTTAGATGTCTTCATTGTGCTGTTACTGGAACTTCGCCCTTGTTGGTGTAATTGTCATGTACTGCACGGGGATTTCCTGGTCATAAATTGTGAAACTGTTTGAAGCAAGTTTAACCTCATAACCATGTTTTTGCATGAAGTTTATTTCCAATATGCACTCTTCCTCAATGCCAATTTCTCACATATCATGTTATATAAAGTAACTCCTCACAATGAGAATTATTTCCAAATTTCCTATTGATGAAACATTATGACCTTTTGCTGTTTGCATCAGTTCATTCTCTTGATCTCTGGCGACAGTTTCAACCTTTCATTACCGACTTGGGTCGATCAAAGGTAGATGGAAAATAAGTATCACTCAACATGCTAAAAGGCTTTCCATCAAAGTTTCTATTGATTCGTGAACTTGTTTATCTAATTGATGAACTCTTTATCTCAACTGATGCATATTGAATACTCTTAACTGAACTGTGCCACTTAACTCCAGATAATTTCTTTTTTTATGTCTGCTTAGATACTTTGTTGTTCCTTTGGTCTGTTTTGGCTCTGGAACTCATCATCAGGGCATAGTCTTTTAGGATTAATATAGTCTGTTGATTCAACTGTTTCAGCTGTTACATTCACGTTTTCCACATTCATAGTTGTTTCCTTTTTCTTCCACCTCTGGAAGCAACTTGAATTTTCCATAGACTTTTGTATGCAGTTCCTTGCTATATGATTATATAAGCTACAGTTGAAATACCCATTGCCCTGCGGTCTAACTAACCCATTCTGAGTAACAAGTTGTCTAGTTAATTGTGTAAGTTCTTCTATACATTCTATCAGATGTAGTTTTTGTTTCCACACTACCTAATGATTACATAATCAATGGATGATGCTTTTAGTTGTTTATCACTCACTTTAATTAATATAAATTTTATCGCCAACAGAGTAGCTTCCTTTAAATATATATATATATATATATGCATGTTTAATATTTTTCTGTCTGTATGTATGGAACTTTTCTCAGTAATTTCTCAGTCAAACGCCACAAATCTTATGTCGTTAGAAAGGCCTTTGTCTGAGAAGCCTGAATTACATATTGTCTTTTCAATTCAGAATCACTGTACCTATTTTGTGCTTATTCAAAATTTTCAATGCAACGAGTATGGTACACGATGACACAATGTCGTTGTCATCACGCGACGACTGGCTTGGATTTAAACTTTAGTTTTTATTTGCAAAGTATTTCATACAAACAATATTTAACCCGAATTTAATTTCTTAAAAAGAATGAACATTACACTATATACAATTTCTATAGGCTTTCTCGACTCATTTAGGTCTAAAATACGATGCGCAGTTCGTTGAAACTTATATGCTTATCACTTTGTGAACACACATTCAGACGTTCTGGATATTCAGCTAAGTTTGCCTTCATTAGAACTTTACATTTACTTTACTTTGTTAGAATTTAGCTTTGGTTCGTTTCACAGACTGCTATAAACACCTGTTAGCTAATTTTTCTTTACCACAGGCTTTATTCTTCATTTTTGTGAGTATCTTTGTTTCAATACATAAAATAGTATCATACACTGAACGCTCATAACTGTTTCATACTCTGTACACTATTATAAGTACCATTACTTTTTTTCTTTACTGTTTATTTTACGTGTAGTTTTATTTAATAGATTTACGTGGGTTTGTTTGTCTGACCATGTAAAATTTCTTTAAATAGACCAGGATTTATCAATCGTACACATAATGCCTGCAAGGAAAACGAAAACTCAAGCGAATGGCATGAAATCTACTTCAAATATTTTGCGGGTTGCGGCTAGTGTACAACTAATTTTCTTTAATCTAATTCGCATATCCTCACTCACCTTTTGGTTTTAAATGTTTCACCAGCTATAGGAGTAAAATATACGATAGCTACATTTTGTAAAATTGTTTCATATTAGAGTGTTCAGTTTTGAAAATTGTTTATATTTTACTACTAGTATTAATATTATTAGGTTTAACTTAAATGCAAAAAAAAAATACTAAAGTTGCTGCTTTGAACGCCAAAATATAGGAAAACATTATATTTTTGAAATGGTTTCTACTGTTTATCGGGTTCTTTATTATTCACTTATGATAACGGAAATCTCTTGTTCGACTAAAGTTCTAAGGTTTCACATAACTAACCTAACAGTCATCGAGCGATAGGCCTAACTAAATAATCCCACTTCCCAATTTTCTCGCACCAAAAGAAATTCTGTATCTCTATTACTGTGTCGCAATTACAACTGGAAATATACACAACTAAACTAAATAATCAGCAAATTACACAAGCTACAGACTTATTCACTAACTAATAATACTCTCAATAATTCAAAGACTTCGCTAATTTCACTGATTGAATACAATAATTCATCTACTCTAGCTCAACTCACGTCCTAAACTGTCCTAAACCGTTGGAGAAATGACAAATGTTAGGTACGCGCTGCTCATTGGACATTAAACTTCCTTCCACTGAACAGTTCTTGTGCTACTAGAAAATTGTAGTGCATATTTGGAGGAATTTACACATTTCGATTTTAAAGTTAAAAAAAAACTTTACACCCAGATAATTGTAAGAAGACTTTTATTTCAACCAACATTTCGCCTTCACGTCGGCTGAAATAAAAGTCCCCTTAAGTACAAGGTGTGTAAAAGTCGTTTTTGTTGTTTTTTTGTAACTCCTTGCACTACTAGACCCGATGAAGCCGCAATGACAAAAGATTGACTGAAATAAAAGGTCCATTATTTT
Organism: Limulus polyphemus; assembly: GCF_000517525.1. Lineage (NCBI taxonomy): Eukaryota > Metazoa > Arthropoda > Merostomata > Xiphosura > Limulidae > Limulus > Limulus polyphemus. Next base: position 48,123 of record NW_013666157.1, read on the forward strand.
CGTCTTGCCCCCAGTGTCACAGCGGTATGTTTGCGGACTTACAACGCTAGAAATCGGGTTTCGATACCCGTGGTGGGCAGAGAACAGATAGTCTATTGTGTAGCTTTGTGCTAATTACAAACAAACAAAGTTCGTTTGTTTTTCTAGCTTTATTACCAAGATGTCTAATTCTCTCAGTATGCACCATAACTTCTAATAATAATAAAATATTTCCAATGAACAACAATACAAGTACGAGAACCGTCTACATTAAGAAAAAATAGGCTAGAATAGTATTTTAAACCAACAAACCTAATTAATAAAATCTTCTTTATTCGCAACGTTTTTTTTTTGTTTTTTTTTTGTTCTCTGCTCATCAGAGAATGCTGAAGTCCTTATCGCAAAGTGTTCTGTTAAACATGCTGTTGAAGTGAATATAAGTACTGTAATGATTTCCATTATTGGTTTGAGATATTCTTTGATTGGAACTTCTAGGTGGTGCCTCGTGGAACCAATATGAACCCGTTTAAATTTGTAAGCTACATCTACTGCTGTTGTGTTGGAATCGAATCTTTCACTTCTAAAAACGTTTAATACGCAATTGAGGTTTAAAGATTTCAGCGAAATTTGATGGTGTGTAGATTATAAAATATTTAATATATTTTTCTCTACTTTAAAACTTAAAAACAAGCCTCCAAATTATTACGTAACGTATTATAATTTCGAATAGCCTGAAACTGAGTTCAATGATAATTTAGATTTAGAAGTTAAATAAATGTCGATATTTATCCAATTCATTCATGATGTTAGAAAAACACGTAGGTTGAAGAAGTCTTGATAGAAATGAATAAAAACCCTATAACTGAAGAGGAAAGGTCCACCTTTCGAACGCGCTAGGGTTAAAGGGTTTTAGTCATCTGTATCCAATTTATGACACTTGCCAACAAGATTGATACACACGGTTTTTTAATACAAATATATTTTAATATACAAACAATAACACAATTTACAAGAACTGTTATTACAAATAATGATCTATGTACAAAAGTTTAGAAACTTAATAATAAGATTGAGTCCTCTATCTGGTCTAGGACTTCCTTGATATCTTATCGAGGGTTCACGATGAGCGAATTTATTTTAAGTCAATTTAGATACAATTCACTTAACAGGGAGCTACCTAACTCTGTGTTCTTCGTTCTTCACTGATCACACGCCGTGTTATCCATTGATGAAGTTATGTAATGTTGGTAAAAGAGTGGCCCAAGAGTTGGCGGTGGGTGGTGATGACTAGCTGCCTTCCCTCTAGTCTTACACTGCTAAATTAGGGACGGCTACCGCAGATAGCCCTCGTGTAGCTTTGCGCGAAAATCAAACACAAATTATGTAATGTTTTCGTAAAAATACTAATATCTGATGTGCATCCGCTAAGTTAAATAGTTTGTAATATTCAATATCCATAAACGTTTCTGGTCAAATATATGAAGTACCCAATTAATAAGCGTTCTAACAATCACAGCTTCCGAGGCTTATAGCACACCAACTGTAACAAACCAATTATATATATAGTTTTTGGCGCGTCGCGTTTGTTATATTTATAGGCGTGAGGAGAGTTTCTCGGAATTTCAGCTTACGCAACAATATAAACGATACACCAATGTTTAATTACACACACATATATTGTTGATTCGTACACTCGAGAAATTTTACAATTTTAGTGAATAGGCGGGAATTTCGCAATTCAGATTTAACAGTATAGGTTATGTAGATTTCTAAACATATATTTAACTTAAACAAATATCGATATTAAAATAGATATATGATAGTAAATCTGTAACAACACTTAAACCGTAAGACTATTGTTAAAGGAATTTATAGATTACTACCTGGAGTACCCGTCCCATGGACGGAAGTTATGTATATACATTATTAATGAAAGATTATTTTAGAACATGAAAAGTTGCTTCCCTTATATGTAATTGTAAAAACACTAAGACGCATATAAAAACTGCAAGACATAAACCGCAATTTTACATGTATCTCCGCATGGACCCACCAAACCTTCATATCAAATTTGGTGAAGGTCCATCACCAGGGGTCGAAGTAGTGGCAAAAACGCCCATAAAAACTGCAAAATGCAAAACTGAGAACTTGTATGTATTTCCCTACGACTCAATGTACCTCCATATCAAATTTAGTGAAGATCCATCTACATGGGGCAAAGTATTAATAAAAAACGCAAAACACAAAATACCATACTGAAAATTTGTATGTACCTCGCATGGCCCTAATGGACCACCATACCAATTTTAAGATCCATACACACCCTGCGAAGTAGTTACATCGACAGACAATAAACAGTACTATTATATTTATATAATATGTTTGAAACATTAGTTTATCCTTAACAGTGCAATATATTTATATGGATCTTAATCGGAAAGTTTAGGTATAACATAATTTTTACGGGTTTTATCGGTAAAATTTAGGTTTAGGCTTATATTTAGTAAGCTTGATTGTTTCACTATTAAACCACTGCTATAATGAAAATATTATACTATACGACATATCATTACAAATTGTATTATAAAGAAACGATTTAAAATATTATTCATTTATATTATCCAAGTCACCTTATTATTATCATTATTTAATTTCGACAAAGATAATATCTAGACATAAAAAATTGTAGTTTTCAACTGCGACAAAGCGTGCAGAACACCTTAATATAATAATAAAGATATAATTCTCTATAATTTGTGGTGTATTGTTACACTTTGCTGGTACTTAATAAATATTGTATTTTTTCATACAAAGCGTCTTTATTTATCAAGCTAATATATTATACTTAGCGTCAAAGCACTGTTACTCTAACGGTGTTCGTTGACTTACTAAGAAAATATTTGTTGGAGCCTTAAGTAGCCATTAGCTTAATCAGTTTCACCTGTATGTTTAAAATTGAAGAGAACGAATCAAAATCTGGATGGTAATTTCATCACGGGATGACGAAAATTTTTTTAGTTCTGTTTAAAATTGTCATTCATTTTAAGAATCGTATCTTTTAGCGATTATTTGATTACCTTGTGTTACGTTTACATAAGAGTTGGATCATAGAAGAAACGTTGTCGCAAAACTTTTTAGACTTTTCTTCTTCTTATCAACAAAATGCTTGGGTACTTAAGTAAGACCTATGTCTGCCTTGTTTTTAAGAGTAAAAAAAATCTCATTATTATCATATCACACACTTTATCTTCCTCTCAAATAATTAACTGACTGTTTTGTACTTATCAGAATGAACTGATGTATTCTCTCAAAAAAGGAATGATTTGGAGCAATGCTCTTATTACGAGAAAAATAAATAAATAACAACAAGGTTTATTACAAATTGTGTTTTACAACAGAACAACTCTAACTGACACGATCTCCAGGCTTTCGAGCTAAAATAGCTCAACATTTATAAAAACAAATACAGGAAATAAATCACGAATTATGAAATAGATATTAATGTAATTATTTTTAAAATGTTCTAAGAAATCTAAGCCATATTTTCGTACAGTTATATTTCCTTCTGTCATTAACATTTTAGGTTATTATGCATATCAATACAATTTCTGGAGGACACGACCTTGAATTACCTCAATGATACTGTTACAGGGTAGGCCCACAACACCTCACTCCATACAATTAACAACCATCGTCTTGTTTCTGAGTTAATTGCATGCCATTGAGCTTCTGACTCACCCTGTATAAGATCCGAATCGACACAAATATAGCATTGTTTGGTTTACTGTATTGCGAAAGAAAAATTACTAGGTGAAACAGACAATGAAAACTTTTCCAGCTTAGTTTGTGCAACTTTTCGAGCAGACGCTCTTCGTCAGGCACCTAAGACCATGTTAGAAATTAGGCTAGAAATAATCGCTAAAAGATAAAATAACACAAAAATTCTAATTCCACACGTTCACGTGGAGCACAGTGACAAAAATACTGATAGAACCAATGTTGAACTTCTTACATAAACATTATTGAAATAAGCAAGAACATGAAAAAAAAATAGAACCACTAAAATTGGATTTAAAAATAATAAATACGCCAAATAATAGTCTAATACAATAAAATAACAGTCTAATGAAATAATTAGGAGAATACTGTCGCATAGGTAAGGTTGAAGATGGAGATTTAACCAGGAATAAGACGTAAGGTAAACGCGTCTAAAGAAAAGGTTTAAGGGGATGAAAATTATAGGAAGGGTTGACGGAGTTTAGTAATTATTTAATAGTAAATATTTCGTTTATACCACAAGGGGACTTGGTGTTCGAGGCTTTCTCCTTTTGATTTGTTGAATGGCATATTTCTCATGACTGAGACTACCATGTCGGAAGTACCATTGTGGTCAGGAGAATTGAAGTGTCCAGAAATTGGGAGGTCAATCGAGCCTTCTTTTACAGACCTAAGGTGTTCACGAAAACGATCACCAAGTTTGTGGGCTGTGTCTCCAATATATAGTTTGTGACACCTGCTACATTGGATGCAGTAAATGACACATTCTGACGTGCAGATGTAACAATGAATAATTAGGGCCAGTTATTGTGATGGTGTCTGAAATGTATGGACAGGTATATCGATTAGTTCCGATAATATGGAAATTGTTGTTCTGTAGCTTCGAATGTATCAAGTGGTCTTTAAAGTTGGGATTACGTCTATAAGAAACTAGGGTAGGTGTAGTAAATATTTTGGCAGTGGTGATATCATCAATAATTTTTTAACTTTTTTATATGATACTGGCTGCTAATCTGTTGAGGGAATGGTATATTAAAAGCAAGGGTTCTATCGTGTTGACTTTTGTCCTTAGTTTGGGTGGCATTTGATCCAGTGTAAACATCTTTGTGTGGGCTTTTTTTTTTATGACATCGGCTGGGTAGTTACGTTGGTGGGAAAATCCTGCCATCCAGTGGCTTTGGAGAGAAGGTCTTGGTTTTCAGAACATAAGCGTTTCAGTCTTGTGAACTGACCTTTAGGAATGGCAGCCTTGGTTTAGTATGGAAAGAGCGATAGTCTAGTTAGGCGTGACTATCAGTGTCTTTGTAGTGTAAGGCGGTTTTAAGAGAGTAAGGTGAAATGCTGATGTCCATGAGGCACTGGTATGGGAAATTTGGTAAGTGTATTTAAGGGCTGAGTGGACAAAATCGGTGAACTTCTGTATTTGTAACAATTCCTAAGATATCGTCAATGTAATGGATAAAGATGTCAGGGAAAATATCATTAAATGTGGCGTAAAGGTGTTCCTCGAGTTAGCCAACAAACAGATTAGCGAGGGAAGGACCCATTTTTGTACCCATGGAAATATCGGTAAGTTGTTTAATAGAGTTGTCCATTGATTTCGAAGATATTCATTGTGAGAACTAATTCTGTGGGTTAAAGAAGGGTTTCAGTGGTGGAATACTTAGTATGTCATTTGTTCAAAAGTGATTTAGAGCTAGAATGGCGTCATTGTGAGGAATAACAGTGTACAGGGATTGTACCCATAGTAACGATGTAAGTTACAGGTTTTGTGAGATGAAAGTCTTTAAAAGGGTTTAAAACATCTTTAACATAAGAGGAGAGAGAAACGATCAGAGGTTGTAGGAAAAAAATCTAGGTAATTAGATATTTGTTCAGTGGAGTAGTTATAAGTTGAAATTATGGGATGGCCAGGAAAACCACATTTGTGAATATTGGGCAATATGTAGAAAATTCCTGTTCTATGATTTTTTTAATTATGTTTTTGGCATTAAATGGGAGGTTACTGCATTTTACAAGTTCTTGGATAGTTTTCTGAATGTGTTTCTGATATTCAGGGATTGAACCTTTGTCGAGTGTATTGTAGAAGTTGGGGTTGTTCAGTTGTCTTAGGGTTTACTTGCAAGTAAACATCTCGTTGCCACACGACCACAGTTGCACTCTCGTCGGCTGGTTTAATTACTATGTCTGTGCGATTCTTTATCCATATTGGGTCGTGGATTTTTTTAATTTTTTTACTTTAGATTTAGTGCACAGATTTCAGTTCGACAAAGGTGAATGAAAGTATCAAGATCTTGTAATTCTCCTAATGGTGGTGTTCATTCGTGCTGTCTCGGCTCCAGTGATTTAAAAAAATCATGTTTAGAGTAGAGTGTCTTCTTTGCAGGATAATTCTTCTGTTTCCCAATTCGCTGATGGATGGTGTACTGGTAGACCATCCCCATAAGGTACTGGTTTTATTACAAATGCAATATCTGGATATTAAATGTATTGTTTAGTTTGCCTGAATATCCAGAAACTTTAGTCATGCAAAGATAACAGTCACTTAGATGATATTTGGGCTCATGCCATATCATAGGAACTGCAAATGACATACTTGATCTCTTCTTATTCAAACCAGATGTGCAACCTGTACAACATACATGTGGAGCCCAATGTTTATCTATGTCGTCAATTTCACACCAAAAATAGTGGTAGTAAACTACCTTTAGCCTCTCTGTGATGTTTTTACTTCGAGAAATTGTAATATATTTTCCACAAATGTAGCAGAAACTGTTTGGGTGATTTTTGCACTTTTGGACTTAACTTGAATAGAGACGGCCAACATTTCCAAAGCTTTTCTAAGAAATATAAAATAAGTTATGTTTACAGAACTAGAGTTTAAAAGATTTAAAAAAATAAACAAAGTTTAGTAGAATTTCGCTATACCGCAGGTATGAGGCGAGAAAAAAGATCAGACTTTGTTTTTTCTGTGGGAGGAGCAAGGAGAAGTGACCAACTAAGTGAGTGAGAGGTAACTGAGAGAGAGGCATCTGACTCTGCCTCTTTTATGTTCAGTCGAGGGACTTCTCGAATGTTTAGCAAACTGAGCACGTGAGGTTTTATGATTCCCAGTAGGGGCAGATGAGCATGGAAATGAAGCAAAAGTGGTGTAATTTGCTAAAATTATATCGAAAACAAACAGCATATATATTTTGAATTTTACACAAATACAATACAGTCAATGTTTAAAATTATCAGTAGTAAAAGTGCTATAAAATCAGTAGCGATGTTTGAAGGAATACTTCCCTAAAGATATAACCAGTAGTAACAATGCTATAAAATCAGTAGTGATGTTTGAAGGAATGTTTCCAATTACTGATTTTATAGCATTGTTACTACTGGTTATATCTTTAGATGTTTCAAGGAATACTTCTATAAAGATATAACCAGTAGTAACAATGCTATAAAATCAGTAGTGATGTTTCAAGGAATACTTCCATAAAGATATAACCAGTAGTAACAATGCTATATAATGTTAAATCCGACCACTCTTCTACTTCTTTTCCTTTTTCTCCAATAATTTGCAATACTCTTTATCATCAGTGATTTGATATATAAATCATCATTTTATTCTTATCACAGAACAATCGTATTATCAAATATCTATCAGTTTTCATCCTTTTTTATATTCGTGCAAGTCAATGTATTATTTTGAAAATGAAGGATTAAGGCATGCGGAAAAAGAAACGAAAAGAAGAGTAATAATAAAAATGCGAATTAAACGAAATGAACACAAAGTACGCGAAGAACGTGTAAATAGAATGGATTTCACGTGAATCCGAAAAAAAAGGAGGCACCTTTTCAAATTCGCTGGTGTATGTACCTCGCACTTGAAGGATCAATTACTGACGTATCTACGAGAGTGAATTTTAAATTAATCTTAAAGTCCGTCTTGTGTCAAACGTGTTCCCCATTTTAAGGTCTATCTGAATTATAACATTTTAAAATTTATAAAGAAGTGTTTAGTAAATGTAGTAAACAATACCGTATCATGTTTCATTTTAAGTAACTATATATTTAAATCACTTTTAATTTAATCTTTTAAGGACATAATTCAAACACCTACCCACACCCACACAAAATTATAGGACAAGGTTTATCTCTCTATAAAACACATTCGGTCACTAGTCTGATAATCACGAGAAGACGGGAAAGTCACTATTATACAAGCTAATTATCTCACTATAAAACACATTCAGTCACTAGTCTGATAATCACGAGAAGACGGGAAAGTCACTATTATACAAGCTAACTTGTAAAACGTCCAACAAGACCAGTTTATCTCACTATAAAGACACACTGTAATGTTTCCAAGGGAGAAGTGTCTGTAATATGATCAGTAAAAGGGCATTAACGAAAGAAATGTCTTCAAAAGTTAAGTAAAATGTCGTTTATGTTTGTTTGTTTTTCAGAGATGAATTACCTTAAATTTTCAATTAAGAAGGACACTTACAATGTATTGTTTTCACGGAAATGCCTTCAATATGTTTACAAACTGCCACGTACATAGTAGTGGTTTCACTGAAGCGCTTTCAATATGTTTATTGAAAAGGACATTTGTAATGTACGTCTTTCAATAAAGAATTGCCTTCGAAATATTCATTAAAATTGGTACGTCATTTTTCTGTTTACTAGAGGAAACGTGATGTAGTTAAGTACAGAGGGACTCCAATCTAAACACGAAACAGGATAAAGAACAGCAGTGTTTACTTGCGACAAACTAAACCTGCGATCGTTATTCACCACCTTGACGTAAAGGCACGAAATGGTTAATCAAAGTATTTACTGTGGAAAATTAATTAATGGCTTGTTGCTTCGATTTAACAACTGATAACTGGATGGCTATGCACGTTTTTGGAGGTCATCGACGAGACTCATCGCTAAATATTACAAAACAGTAGTCTCTTTAAAAGAGATTTAGTTTATAAGAATTACTCTATGTCAGTAAACATAACAGGATAAAGATGGTACAATTTTAATATAATTTTGTTTTTTACCGAAAGAATAAGCGCTAATGGTAAAAACTACATTATTATTACAAGTGATAGAATGATGTTAATGAAAAACAGTGTGCTACCAGTGTAACTATCTGAATAATCACAAGAGATTTAATGATGTCGAAAAACCTACTGGAAATCACGTTTAAATGTAGATATGTTTCCTTTACTTTTGTCACATTCATCTTGATTAAGAAGTCCATAATGGAATAATTAAGCAGAATATAAGGAAAAAAATAATATACTAATTTTAGTTTAAAAGTTGATAAAGTGTCTTCTTAGTGAATGTCAGTTGGCTTAAATGTCGACTAAATGTTTTCTCAATGAAGGACAGCTGGTTTAAACTTTGTCAATTGTCTTCTTAATGGAGGTGAGTTAGTTTAAACATTGACCAACTTTTTTCTTAATGAAGGTCGGTTTGTGGAAACGTGTCTTCTTGATAGAGTTTTTTTTTTCTGAAACGTTGCCAAGTGTATTTATGATTTAAACGTTATTTGACAGGAAATCTCCCCATTGCACAAATTAGTCATAACATGATAAAGCTGCTCTGAGTTTGATCATGCAGTCCAACGCTTTTCTGGGTTTCGCCATGTTATATTATAGCTATTAATCTACTCGTACACCACAATAAAGTTGATCTTCTGACTTCGAGGTTAATGGACTGTATATGTGTTTTACCAACTACTTAATTTCCTAAAACTTAGGTACAAGATACTGTTAGGATGCCGTTTTTTTGTTTGTAATACTTACTTGGCTGGCGGACAACTAACGGTTTTTAATTTTAGCACACGAGATATTACGCGCGCTCTCTCTAACGGTTTGCACCCCAGTGGCACAGCGGTATGTCTGCGGACTTACAACGCTAGAAACCGAGTTTCGATACCCGTGGTGAGAAGAGCACAGATAGCCCTTGTGCAGCTTTGTGTATAATCAAAAACAAACCAACAATCTAACGGTCTTTTCGGGTTTTATTTTAAAAAATCTCAAGTTTCTGTTAGTGCAAGAGATTTGAGTTAGGGTTTAGTTTAGTTTGAGTGGCCATTTCAGACAGATTTTTGTATCGACTTGGAAGAGTTTGTGAACCTAGATATTAATAGTAGGTTTTTGTTGTAAGCTATCAATATCATTAGGTTTTTGTTTCGATTTTAAAGAGTTTAAGGATTGGTTTTAACTTATTGTGAGCCTTGTTGCTTTTGGGAACTTTCGAAAATATCGACAAGTTTTGGTGCAGTTGACATTTGAACAGTGAAACTTTTTGTAACCATATATCTAGTGTGAATTGTAACTTTGAATGTACAACCTGAAGCTGAACTTCGACTACTACGTTTCAAGTGATTGTGTTTGAATTGGTGAGACAGTTTCTACGTGGATCTACCAAGAAAGTGTAATTTTTTGTATTGTACCATAATTAAATTGCAAATTATTGTATATAAGTTAATATTTGATGATTGTTTTTTTTCCATTTTATAATATATAGTATATCTCTAAAACTACAAAATTGCAGAGTTGTTATTTTTTCAATTTTTGTTTTTCGTGTTATACAGTACGATAATATAGGATCGTAACAATACAAACACTTCATATTTTTGGAATTAGATCTAAAGGTCACTTTTGATTATGATACTTACAAGTTACAATTAAAGATAAGGCCAAAGAAGCTATAAACACTTGATTTACAAGAAACAGCTTTAGGCTTAGTCAAATCGCTAATACAAAAGTTAGTCATATCACATGTACTGAGAATCAGCATAAAAATAATTCAACCAAAGAATAGTGATAACAGTTTAGGCTATGATGATTAGGGAAATTATTTAACTATAGGTAGCGCTTTAGGATACGCTAGTTTAGTTGTTTTTCAGCAAGTATACCTTGGGAAATATATTTATTTTACTGTACGTTTATTTTATTAACAGTTTCATAATTTTTTAACTTGTGATTAAAGCAAGATACCTATGTAGCTAAATTAAAAAATAACCCAGTAATTAATACAACTAATTTAATATACGAGTCTAACTTCTGAGTTTGCAATATCATAAATTACTAACAGTAACATGTAATGATTAGAATACATTGTATATAAAGATTTATTTTCCCTTTCACCAAAGGTGAAATTGAAAAAAGAATTTGTGACGTAGAGGCCTAGTGCATTCTTTGATTGGCTGTACCCTCTTCTGTTGACTGCAGTTTCGGCTAATCAAGGCTAATCAGCGCAGCTTGGTTCGGCAAACATATATAGAACCATTAAACAGTTGATCCGCTGTATAATATCGAACACTGAATCCGAAGAAACGTCATAACATTATTCACATACCTAAATTAATTCAGGTTACTATATGGTGAAGTATAACGGACTCTAAACACCATAGATATTATATACACTTCACCACTATAACTTAAGAAGCCTAATAATAGTATTTCTTTGATTTGCCGACCCAAGAGGGTACGGCCAATAAAAGAATGTACTAGGTCTCTACATCACAGATTCTCTTTTCAATTTCACCTCTGGTGAAAAGAAAAAATCTTGAAGGTATGTGTGTGTGTGTACATACATCGAATAACGAATTCTACGAAATGTTATAACATTATTCACATACCTAAGTTAATTCAGGTTACTATATAGTGAAGTAAAACGGACTCAAAACACTATAGCTATTATAATATATTAACTTATCAGCTGGATACCTTCGGCCGTAAACCCAGTAATGCTCACCTTAGGAGATTTATGCTAATCATTAATCCATTTAATAAGCTAATGACTCAAAAGAATAATCAGATTAAAAATATATGATAAAGAATATAAATAGTAAAAAACAAAAAGTAATATATATGTATAATAAGTATGTTAACCAACACTATTAATGTAATGAAATCAACATTAAAGAAATAATAGAACAGAGTTTAGAACTTACAAAACACATAACTACTTAACTAGTTGTTTGCTTCATGCGTTATCACATATTCTCTGTCCCTAACAAAGAAACGGGTATTACGGGTACTTTTCGTGTAGCAGTCTGACTTGAGGTATAGAAATGCTGTGCACCTATTGGTTGTGTTAGAAGGGTGTTGATTTAAACAGTTTATGCTTTACTTTTCATGTTTATCGATAGTTCACGCAAAGTTTCATGAGTGTGAACAGATTTCTTTACGAAACAATTTCCGTATTGTTTGCTAGTCTTGCACGTTGCAGGGCCGCTGCATGGTATTTATTTACTAGTACTAGTTTACTGTGAGAAAATATGGCATCAACCTCTGCAAGAAAATGTTTGACCATAGTATTAGTTTGAAAAAATTATGTAGTGTTGGATAGCCTGGTGTATTTTTTTTTTGGTTTGTTTGCTTTCAATGTTTACAGTAAGCCTGTTGCAGCAAAGACTATGGTTAATGCATATTTTGCTTAAATAGATAAACGCGCATCGTTGCTCCCTACTATATACGTACATTTTCAGTTTCGTTCAGTGGGTTTCACCGATAACACTATAAAATCTCTCCATCGACACTGCTTGAACAGCGTGATTTCGCGCCATTAGGTTAAAACCACATTAGTATGACACAAGGAAAGTAATTGTTCTAATTAAAATAAAGCCGTTTAGTTACGTGCAAAATCAGCTAAATTAAATCAACTAAAGAAAACTTCATATTACGTGCTATACAGTTAGAATTGTAATCCAAGCTAGACCATTCATAAGAATTAAATCAAAAATAAAGTTAAACAAAACGTGTCGTTATGAAACTGATCATTACAAGAAAGATGACTGATTATGTTATTTGTGATGTCTTTACGTGTTGTGTAAGTAATATCCTATTCCACTTATTTATTTTTTTAAGCTAGTTACAATAAATACTCAAAACTATTATTAAATGATGTTTTTGATGTATCAATGAAAATTACTTTGTACTGTCGATTTAGTATACGATTTTAAGAATAGACTGGTCAAACTCAGTAAGATATTATTAGAAAGACGGCCGATAATATCTATGCAATATATATTCTAATCCTTATGAATTTCTAGTCAGTTTTTTATATGGGATAGGCTTCATTAACTTATAGGTTACTTTTTAGTTCAGATCTGTAAAGTTTATTGTTGATCAGAAATTATTTGTACCTGAAACACGTTAGTTGAAACATATAATTCTAATCTTTCGTTTTTCCTTATAACAAGTATTAATGAAAAGTTGTTTCCGCTCAAGTTTTGAAATATCAAATGCATTAACAGCCATTAGTTATAGAAAGCCTTCTTATTGAAAAATTCACAACGCTAATCCATATCTGGATATTCAGACTAGCTTGTAATTTTAATAATGTTTTGTAAAAATTAACTCATGTGTTATTGTAATTTTATCAGCAAGTTTTTAAATAATTTAATTAGAACAAGTTAAGAAACAGAAAAATATATTTTTGTACCGTCTCAGAATTTGTAATAAAAGATAAAAATTCCGTTAATAATGTGAAGCTGCGTAACAATAACTGTATTTTCATATTATGTCACTTGATTTTATGTTGAATAAGTAAACTTTAGCACTAACTACCCATATTACGTCACTTGATTTTATGTTGAATAAGTAAACTTTAGCACTAATTACTCAGATTATGTCACTTGATTTTATGTTGAATAAGTAAACTTTAGCACTAATTACTCAGATTATGTCACTTGATTTTATGTTGAATAAGTAAACTTTAGCACTAACTACTCATATTACGTCACTTGATTTTATGTTGAATAAGGAATTAGTAAACTTTAGCACTAATTACTCAGATTATGTTATTTGATTTTATGTTGAATAAGGAATTAGTAAACTTTAGCACTAATTATAGCCCATTGTGTAGCATTGTGCTTAACTACAAACAAAACAAAAACAAATCATACCTCGAAATGGTGTAGTCTTATAATTTTCTATTGTTATTATGTTACGAATAAAGCTTTCAGATTGTTTAACAATTACTATTCAACTTCATTAATTTCCATCACATGAATTATTTACAGGATTTATACTGATCCTTTATATTCTGAATAAAATAATAAATCTGCTAAATATTATTTTTACAGTTCATATTCCGATTTACTAATGTTCTTTATAAAAATTCTCTAGAGATTTATATTAATTCATAGTTTTCTGAATAAAATAATAAATGTGATACAATTACTATTTTTACAGCTAATATGCCAATTCACTGATTTTCTATAAATAAATTCTTTAACGGATTTATACCGATCCTTACTTTTCTGAGTAAAATAATACATCAGTTACAATTACTATCTTAATAATTAATATCATATTTCGTTACTGTTCTACATTTAAATTCTCTAACAGAATTAGACTGGTCCTTAATTTACTGAATACCATAACAAATATGTTTCAAATACTACTTTAAACTTTATTATTTTATCTTTTTTTATCAACTTTCAACTAATATTACAAATTCTTATGCTACAAAGAAAAATAGCAAAAGGAATGTAGGCAATCAAAATACTCTCCATTTAACTAATTAAACAATGTTTTTGTTTCCAACAACAATTTCCTGATTAACGTTTTAGTAAACTTCTCAACATTATTCACTCAGAAATTTTCCCACAATTGTTTTCCACTTGTTTTCATAAAATTAAAAACAGTTTTTATGTTTCTTACTCACCTCTCGCTGTCTTATCAAACCGTTTATTTTAAAATTGTAGTATGTTTAAAGTATATTGATAAGCCCAGATTCAAGAAATGCATTACGTTTAATAAGTTGATATTGCACCTCTTATTTAGAATAATAATAGAAATTTTAAAATAACAAGATCAGTTTTCGTTTGTTACAATGTCTGTAAATAAGACGACATTCTTTCTATTTCAGTAGTTTGAGAAATTTTATAATCTTCAAAGATATTCTAACTCTCATTTTTGATAATCATTATTTAATAGCAATAGGTAAAAATATAATTCAATACACTTGTTGAAAAGATTATTAATGATCATATTAAAATACATAATTTCTCTGTTTACTTTCGACTCAGATGTTACAGGAATTATTACTAGCATATATATATTATGTTACATTACGTTGTTGAAATAAAATAACTTTTATTTTTTATGCCTTTAAATCTTTCACTGCCACGTTTATAGATAAAGAAATCCACAAATATCTGGTTTATATTTAGATACGTCTTACTATTTCATTATATAACCTGAAAGTATTAAAATTCCGGAAGTTTGAATGAAATACTCTTTCTTCTTAGTGGTAAAAAAATTCGAAAGACGGTAGTGGAAATGCTCTAGTGGGTACATGACAGTGAAAGAGATAACGCTAGTGGAAATGCTCTAGTGGGTACATGACAGTGAAAGAGATAACGCTAGTGGAAATGCTCTAGTGGGTACAT
>NW_013666157.1:63894-65712 GCF_000517525.1 Limulus polyphemus
GATAACGCTAGTGGAAATGCTCTGGTGGGTACATGACAGTGAAAGAGATAACGCTAGTGGAAATACTCTAGTGGGTACATGACAGTGAAAGAGATAACGCTAGTGGAAATGCTCTAGTGGGTACATGACAGTGAAAGAGATAACGCTAGTGGAAATGCTCTAGTGGGTACATGACAGTGAAAGAGATAACGCCTGTGGAAATGCTCTAGTGAGTACATGACAGTGAAAGAGATAACGCTAGTGGAAATGCTCTAGTGGGTACATGACAGTGAAAGAGATAACGCTAGTGGAAATGCTCTAGTGGGTACATGACAGTGAAAGAGATAACGCTAGTGGAAATGCTCTAGTGGGTACATGACAGTGAAAGATTTAACTCTAGTGGAAATGCTCTAGTGGGTACATGACAGTGAAAGAGATAACACTAGTGGAAATGCTCTAGTGGGTACATGACAGTGAAAGATTTAACTCTAGTGGAAATGCTCTAGTGGGTACATGACAGTGAAAGAGATAACTCTAGTGGAAATGCTCTAGTGGGTACATTACAGTGAAAGAGTTAATAGCAATTTCCAAAATTGGCAAAAGACAATTCGAAATTAAATAATAAGAAGAAAAAAATCTGAATTTCAATGAAATAAGTAATATTAAAAGTTGTTGTCGTTTGTTATTAAGCACATAGCTATACAAAGAGCTATCTCTGCTCTGCCCACCACGTGTATTGAAACCCAGTTTCTAGCGTTGCAAGTCCCGAGACATACCGCTGTGTCACTGGTGGGCAATATTAAAAGTAAATACAAAAAAGGATTTATTGGCTTGTTTATACGTAATGATAAATGTCTTTATATTTGACATAATGTCTTTTATACATAACTCACGAATTACGAGTTAATGAATTTCATCGTTTAGGCTCATTACATTATGATCGTAATCGTGTATACAAATTAAATAAACTTTGCCTACATGTTGTTACTTTAAAATTATTTCTTGAGCACAGCTTTACTTTCTATATCATGTTGATTTTTTCCTCCTACGTAACATATCAAGTAATGAGTTCATACAATTACCAGGAAGAGCTTGGACTTTTAAAAATATGATTTGATACCTGTAAGGGTTTAGGTGTTGTTCATAAACTATTTATTGACATCTAGAAACATCTAATATTTGATTTTATTAATAACTGCATATAACACGCCAAGTCCAAATTCAAAGCCCATATTGGTTGTAATTTTTTGTAACTTCTAGTTGTTAAGCGTTTCTTGATAGCAGAACTATTGCGCTTAACAGATTCATATCATGGTAATTTCTAGTTGTTAAGCGTTTCTTGATAGCAAAACTATTGCACTGAATAGATTCATATCATGAATGTACTTCATAAAATTCTCTATCTATTCATCTATT
Organism: Limulus polyphemus; assembly: GCF_000517525.1. Classification (NCBI taxonomy): domain Eukaryota; kingdom Metazoa; phylum Arthropoda; class Merostomata; order Xiphosura; family Limulidae; genus Limulus; species Limulus polyphemus. The sequence goes on from NW_013666157.1 coordinate 65,290, forward strand.
TTTTTAAATTGAAATATGTTTGTGTTGGACGTAATTATTAGTCACTTTCACATAACTGACCAATAACTATTAATGAAAATAAATTTAAATAGCTGAGTAAAAGTTATCAAGCAAAATATATTAAGATTAGGAGACAATGAAAATTTAAGTAAATAAAATTTATTGATTTTTGTTTAAAAATTGTACAAATATAACAAAAGAAGTTCTAATATAAACATCTCTGGGTTTATTCTACTATTAGAAGAGCATTAGAATATGAAAAGAAGTTCTAATAAAAACATCTCTGGGTTTATTCTACTATTAGAAGAGCATTAGAATATGAAAAGAAGTTCTAATATAAACATATCTGGGTTTATTCTACTATTAGAAGAGCATTAGAATATGAAAAGAAGTTCTAATATAAACATATCTGGGTGTATTCTA
>NW_013666157.1:66394-74777 GCF_000517525.1 Limulus polyphemus
TAACACATCTTGTTTTATAATTTGTGAAAAGCTTCAACTCACGGTTAACTTCATTTATATAGTTTGATTTATTTACGAAATATTTATTGTTAAAATATTCTGTTGTTATAAACACAGTATTTAAAAAATTTAAAGCTCTGCTTAGATCTTATTCTTTAGTTATATGTGAAACTCAGACAACATAATCATCTTAAGTAATAAAAATGCAAAGTTCACGATCAATGACAAATATTTAATTAATTTATGTTGTCAGAACGTCATACGACTTTAGCAAACAAATTCATTTTTAAATTAATGATATACCAGAAACGTTTCATCAATTTTTATCTTAAATCAATATACGTCTTTAGGAACATTTTGAAATTAGTTTCATACAAAAACTGTTTTTAATTATTCTATTATTTTATTTCGCAATTTATACACTTGTCAATTCATTTTGAATAATAATTTACTTACCATTGTAATACCTATGCCAGCTATACTTTCATTTTTACAAACTGAAAAGAAACCCAATTACTTATTTTATGAATAACTTACACTTAATAAAACTCAAATATTTGTTTCCTAATTCGTATAACACTCTTAGAATAATAGTGTCGTTACCTGAACAAAATACGTGACAAGTGTCTCGATATTTTTATTACAGATTCTATCTTACGTAATGAGATATTTTATTTCACAATCATACAGACAATTTTAACAAGCGAAATGTTGAAATAAATTAAATTATAAAGTTCTGGTAAATCTTCTGGGACGCCTTTTTAATTAACAGATAAACGATTTTGTATAGCCCGACTGAAGCAGTGCGAACACTAAATGACAAAGCCCACAAGTTCCAATAAGAATACTGAAAAAAAATAAAACGTACAGGAGAACAAAGTTTAAGAAATCTCGTATAACATGTTAACTAGAAGTTCTCTCAGACGAGAATACGTAAAAAACAATTCGTTTTAATCGTCTTTCCGAAGCATTCAATAATTCATTTGGTAGAGTTTAACCACCCTTCATAGGGTGACTAGTCCTGACACCAACCCTAAGGGGAGAGCATTTCAGGTGACGGGGATTTGAACCCCTAGATTGTGAGTCGAGTGTCCTAACTCATATCGTACAATATTAAAGAAACCATCAGATTTGCTTATTTCAATCAACAAGTTTCTATATTTTATGTGAGTTGCTGGCGATAAATTTCAACTATAAACAAACAGCATTATATTAAAACAAGTCAAATGTATAGAAGTAAAGAAAAAACTTCAAAAAAAGGAAGTAGATGTAGGGATGCAAAGCAAATGAGATAGTAGGGATGTCATTTGAATCATCCCTACACAATATCATAGGCACACAGTGTAGTAGAATGTTAACAGCAAAAATAGGAAAAATTAAAAACTTAATTGTGATTGAATAGTGCTATAGTGCTACTCTGTGCTATTATGTATTTGTATCGAGAGCTTTAAATAATTGTCTCGTTTTTCGTCAAAGTACACACAGACTGGTTCAATTACTTTAGAACACAATTGAAATGACAAATTATTCTGCTCTATTCTGTAATTACAACACATTCTGTGATAACGTCATTTTTTAATTCGACACTATATGCTCTTTATTACTAAACTCACAATTACAAAGTCTAAATCTAACTATGTCTATCTCGAACTATATTCGACGCATATTTATAACCTGACAGAGGCCTAGTATATTCTACACACTACGAAATATTATGATACAAGAATACTCAATTAAAACAACGAGAAAACTTAGAAAGTTCTAGTAAAATGACACAATTAATCAACAATTCATAATTAATTAACAATACAGCATATGGTTCATAAACAATTATGTAAACAAGATTACAATAAACTATCATTTATAAAAATACATGTTTAACATTCGCATTAATCTTAAATTAAAACAGTCGTGTATATCTAACTATAAGCCCCTATTCAAGAAAAAATATTTACAATATTTTTATACTACATGTATAAACATTTTTTCAGTTCATGCATAAAGTCTATTCATGCAGTCAGCACCAACATTTGCAGTACTCTTGATGGCTTCAATGTGGAACTGGTAGTTCTGGAGGTACAATGCCCACCTCATTATCCTCATACTGTCGAATTTGTACCTCTGGATGTATGCAAGGGGTACAAAGGTCCGTTTGGATGATTAACTCCTTGCCAGACGTAGTTCTGGTATTTCTGGATGGCAAATATGATGGCCAGACAATCTCATTCAATAATGGAGTAGTTCTTATCACTATTCAATAGCTTCTTACCGATGTACATTGCGGGAAACAGGCCATCTACACTTTTTTACAGAAGTACTGCTTCAATTCCAATGTCTGATGTATCGGCCTGAATCATGAATGGTTTGTTGAAGTCTGGCTTTCTATGGATTGTTGAACTTCCTAACGTGTTCTTCAACTTCTGGAATGCCATCTGCTATGGTTGTTCCCACTTCACCTTGTTTGATTGGCCTTTCTTGGTGAAGTCAGTCAGTGGTGCAGTGACTTCAGCATAGTTTGGGATGAACTTCCTATAGTATCCCACTGCTTGGTCAATGGAGCATCTTGCATGAAGATTAGCTTCTCTTCCATGACTATCTGTCGGTCGCTCACCTTCTGTCCAAAAACGTACAACACAGAATAACCAATGTAGCATATTCACTATTATAGCCTCTGGGTTGCCCATAGGTTCAGAGTTGAACTTTCTCATGAAGTTCAGCTTCCGGAAATGTACTCGGAAGCATTTTGAGCTGTTTCTCTTTTTCACGGTTACCACTGATGAACAATAAGCTAAATTCAAAGGCTCAATGATTCTGGCTTAACATTACCTCGACTTCTTGCTTGATCAGGTCTCTCATCGCATAGGGCATCTGGTAGGGCTTCTCCTTGTTGGTGATTCTGTCTACCATCTTCTTTGCTCCTAGGTGTTCTCCCACAATAGACTCGTGAACTAGCTTCATAACTTGAGTTCAGTATTCCATTGGTACTATGATCTGTTTAACTTCCCCAGGAAAAATACCTTGATAGACCCAGTACAGCACTCCCTTATGGTTCTCTGTTCTATGAGTCTCTTTCCTCTTTGTCTTGTGCTCGACTTTAGCCCAGGCACTGTTCCAAAGTTTATGCAGTGAAGGGTTTTTCTTTTGTGCTTCCTTCAGTTCCCATAAACTCACATTCAGGATGTCACCTTGCAAGACTTGCAGGGGCTTGATGTCTTGCTTACTGTTCTTTTCGTGAGTTCTTGTGATGACTGGAGATGCTCCATCAGTCTCCTTTCTGCCTGGTTCTTCCAAACTTCTACTGCCTGGTATATTGCCGATAACCAAATTATATATGGATGTCTTCATACACACAGCCTCAAGGTTTCCCATGTAGTGTGGAGTGTCCACCTTTATTTTTGCTATGGGAAATTTTCTTACTGTCCCATCGATCAGATCATAGATCTATCTTGCCCATCATCAGGTACCAGACTGGTCCTAAATACTGCACCCAGTGTCTTGTAGGACATTCACTTTCTTGTACTCAAAATAGCCTTCACTTACCAGCATGCTGTGGTTTGTTAATGCCTCTCGATGTTCGTCACAACACTCCAATCACCATTGGCAATGTTGACCCGTTTGCTAACTTAAGTTGACCAGCAATCATACACTGTTTAATGATGGTGATAGCACTTCATTGTGGTGAATCTGATAAGTTGTCTCTATTGTGTTTCTTCTGGCAACAGCATCCATTTTTTCTTGTTTCTTGCCAGTACCATATTTTTATGTAGCTTCTGTTGCTTTATTGTGAGATTTCTACTGTTGCTTGTTGGTGACATATTTGCACTCACTCGCAAAGTACCACATTTTATAACACGCATAGCATCTTTCCTCAACTTTTGACTGTTGACTTCCTGTCACCTTTGGTGACATCCTGTTTCTGGTGAGCTACTCTTGGTTTGGACATTGAGTGGTTATTTTTGGACTTGCCAGTTATGCTCCCTTCATAGGCTTCCATATATTGTTCTGCCAGCTTGATCATCTCATCCACGTCTTTCAGTAGTCTCTCTTTTAGGAAAAGTGACATATCAGTGGAGCACATGATCATGAACTGTTCACATATTAGTAGATATGCCAGTTCCTCAAATCTCTCTGGCCATGTCAGTTTACCTTGCGAAGTAGCAATGTAGACGTGCCACAAATATGAAATACATTTTCTCCAGTTTCAGGTTTGACTTCTCTGAACTTCTGGCAAAAACCTTCCTGGGCGAGCATTTCTGCAAGGACACTTTAATATATCATAGTCCATGGCATCTTCTGACACTATGCTCACATACACCTGTAGGCCTTTTCGTGTGAGAAGGGGACTGAGACAGACTGCCACGTCGCCTTTGCCCCAGTTCTGACTGACTTTGGGCAAATATTTCATACATCTACGGGAAAACACCCATGTCCTTTTTCTGTTCATCAAATTTGGGCAGCTTGGGTTGACTGGCTCTGACCCCATTGTCATTTTTGGGTCCTCTTGTTTTTTGTTTGATTTGAATTTCGTATAAAGCTACATGAGGGCATTCTGCATTGCCGTCCTTAATTTAGCAGTGAAAGACTAGAATGAAGGCAGCTGGTCATCACCACCCACCGTCAACTATTGGGCTACTCTTTTGCCAACAAATAGTGGGATTGACCATCACATTATAACACCACCACCCCGACTGAAAGGGCGAGTATGTTTGGTAGGACGGGTATTTAAACCCACGAGTCGAGGGCCCTAACCACCAGGCCATGCCAGGCAACTGGGTCCTCTTTTGGGGAATCTTGGCGATCTCAATTTTTGCTCTTATTCTATCTATTTCCAGTCTTTCCTCTCACAGCTTTTTGGGCTTGTATTTCATACTTAGTTTCTTCTTTCAGTATTTTTCTTTCTCCCTTTCTTCTCTGGTGACGCTCTTCTTACTCTTGTTGTTGTTTAACAAATTCTCATAGATCACCATCTTTAAGCCCAAGCCACTTGCCCCCTCTATCTACTTATCAAACTCAATTGATATGGTTTCATAGTGTGGCTATGACCTCTACAATATTTTCATCACCACTACAGCTCTGTGTATATAGGCCTATTTTTGCTGTCATTCATGTTATTTTCTACCACCATTTACCATTGTATTATCCTGGCTGGCTCGCCACTACCAGGTTTTATGTATGGGCCGGATTCTTTATAGTAGGTGTCTGTGACTTATTGGTGATAAGTGTCAACAGTAAACAAACAGCACACAGTCCACTTGTTCTAAAATAATACATTAAAACAAGTCAAATGTATATACAAATGTTTGTTATGCTGTTGGTTATCACAGTTGTGTCTAAAGTTTCAAATAAGTGTCTGTTTTTCGTCAAATTCCACACAGGCTGGGTCAGTTATTTTACAATACAATTTGACAGGATGAATTATTATTCTCTACTCTGTTATTACAATAAAGTCTGTAATAATTTCTCTTTAAAATCATCACTATAACTGTTGGTTACCACAGTTGCATCCAGAGTTTTAAATAATTGTCTCGTTTACGTCAAGGTACTCAGTCTTGTTAAATTACTTTCAAACACACTCGACAAGACAAATTAATCTTCTCTACTCTGTTATTACAATACAGTCTGTGAAAATGTCACCTTAGAAATCGCCACTATATGCTCTTTATTGCTAAACTCACAATCACGCAGTCTAGATCTAACTATATATCTATTTATTAAAACTACATTTTGGGCCAATATTTATAGCCCAACAGAGAACAGAGGCCTAGAATGTTTAACACATTATGAGACATTGTGATGCAAAAATACTCAATTAAAACAAGAGAAAAACTTAGTTCTAGTAACATGATGCAATAATAGAACAATCACCTATTCATAACTAGTATGATTCGTAAACAGTTACGTAAACAAACTTACAATAAACTATCCCTTCTAAAAATAACCAAATTTAACACTTTCAAATTGAAACAGTCGTGTCTAACTGTGACATGTTGAATATGGTATCACAAAGTCTATCATAACAATGACTTTTATGCAACATGGAAGTTACAATAACTTTATAGCATTATCACTATGGAAATACTTTTTATGTGACGCAGAGAATACCATCTCTTTGGAAACAGTGACATAATGGATACAATAATTGCAACCACCAAGAGAACAATATTTCCATGTGATGCAGTTAATGCAACAATATCATCAATAGGGGAACTATGACTTTTACAAAACATACTATACACAACAGCTTCGTCAATATGGGAACAAAGTTCCTTATGCAACAGTATACCAGAGGCCTCACAGTAGGGGTGAGGAGGATACTGCACCTTTTCCCAGCATCGCAAGCAAGGAGCTATATCGGGTCCGAGATGTGATTTTTTATTTTTTAAAGGTCTCAATTTTAAAATGCAAATTTCGATAAATGACGAGAAAAGAGTCGAGCAGAAAAATAAATTAAAGTCAGTTTTCACGTGCCAGAGCTTTATTGAGTGTCGTTGCTGGTATTGTTTCAAATAGCAAAAAATAATAATACAAGTAAAAGGTCAGTTGAAAATGAACCAAAATGTCGACAAGAAACGTGCTCATATTAGATCTTACTGGCTTATATATTATGAATATTTTTATATTGATTCAAAAACCTTCTCATCCCTCTGTGGCTGCGAAGGAACAGCTGTTATTGTTTTCTTAGTGTTAAGCTACACAATGGGTTATCTGTACTCTGTCCAGGGGAATCGAACCCAGGATTTTTCAATCATAGAACTTACTACTGATACACTGGTGACAAGGAGTGGCTGTGTTGGTTTCCTTTCATGCATCAATTTCTTTGCTTTCATTTTCACCCATGATGCTTTAGGACAGTCTGGGTTCCATATGCTGAGTCAATATTTTAATAATAAAAGTACACATCTGACTAAACCATATGTGGATGGATTTTGTCTCAGTATTTGACAATCAACCAGGTTTCAAATAAGTTGGATAGTTTGTTTCTTTTGAATTTTCGCGCAAAGCTACCTGAGGGCTATCTGCGCTAGCCGTCCTTAATTTAGCAGTGAAAGACTAGAGGGGAGGCAGCTAGTCATCACCGCCAACTCTTGGGCTACTCTTTTCACCAACGAATAATACTGTTGACCGTCACATTATAACGCCCCCAAGGCTGAAAGGGCGAACATGTTTGATGGGACGGGGATTCGAACACTAATGCTACTATTATTATCTTTCAATAACATAGTGCAATAACTTCTGATGATAAATTTATCACAAAGAGGATAAATAATTTGAGACCATTAAATGGTGCAACTAATGATGCTTCTCATCTTTTAAATTAATAAAAGCAGGAATTACACTACAAAAATTCTAGCACTTAAATCAGAATTTGCTGGTTGAAAAATGGGACTTGCATTTTATAATTTCAGTTTTAATTAGTTGAACAGTCAGTCTTCCATTTTGATAATTTGAATTGTAAATTTTGTGAATTCTATCTTTCAGTCATTCTTATCAAAGTGGATAATAATAATACAGTTCCAAGTCAATATCATTACTTCCTATATTGTATTTATATTTATGTCAAAGCAACTAAGGCTATCTTCTAAGGAAAATATCCTTCACCAAGTAATGATAATTGAATCATACTGCTATACTCCATGAACGCCTACAGGTTAAACGGAAAATTAGAATATAAAACGTAGGAAGTTGGCACAAAGCCAGTTATACTAAAATAAGAGTAATGATGTTGTAAAATGTCTGGCCAGCAACACCCTACCACCCATCATCCATGCGAAGGGATTCACTGTCATTCTTATAACACAACCACATCTTAACGTGCGGGGAATATTTTGTGGTATGACACAGGTTCGAAATTAGTTATAAAAAAACTGATTTTGTTAAAAAATTCACGTTAAAGGACCAAATTAGTAAAACCTAAAAACTGTTTTTGCTTATCTAATTCACGTCAAAGAATCAAATTAGTTATAACACCATATACGTTTTGTTTCAAATACACGACAAAGAATCAAATTAGTTATAACACCAGATATGTTTTGTTTCACATACACAACAAAGTATCAAATTAGTTACAGTTATCAGTTGTCATATTCACTTATATAGCCAGAACTGTTTTCAGTCGTCACAATCACTTCAAATTGGTTTGAATATCAGAGTTAATATTAGTTATGGAACTCGCGTCATATAATCGAATTACATATAACACTAAAGCTATTTTGAGTTTTCAAATTCACGTCAAAGAATCAAATTAGTTATAACGCCAGAACTGTTTGAGTTATCAAATTCACATCAAATAATTAAATTAATTATGACCCCAGAACTGTTTTCACTTTTATTCAGGTCAAATAATCAAAGTAGTTATAATGCATAAATGTTTTTAGTTATGAAA
>NW_013666157.1:74819-78293 GCF_000517525.1 Limulus polyphemus
TCATTTTCTTCTACCTGTTTATAACGTTTAAAATGTTACAGCTGACAGTGAACCACGTGGAAATGTTTCCAATATATGGTACAAAGTGTTGTGTAGTTAATGTGAACAAACGCATTGATTGTGTAACATCGTCATTTTCTTCTACCTGTTTATAACGTTTAAAATGTTACAACTGACAGCGAACCATGTGGAAATGTTTCCAATATATGGTACAAAATGTTGTGTATTTAATGTGAACAAACGCATTGATTGTGTAACATCGTCATTTTCTTCTACCTGTTTGTAACGTTTAAAATGTTACAACTGACAGTGAACCATAGATTAGATGTAGCATCAGAAATAGTTTACTTATGATATCCGGGTGAAAGAAATTAATTATAACGCCAGAACTGTTTCTGTTTACTTAGTTATCAAATTCTCGTCAAAGACTCCAGTTACTTATAATCCAGAACTGTTTTCAGTTTCTAAATTTAAGCCAAAGAATCAAATTAATTATAACGCCAAAACTGTGTATAGTTGTGAAATTCACGTCAAAGAATATAATTAGTTATAACGACAGAAGTGTTTCACTTGTCGTATAAACGTAAAATAATCAAATTACTTGTAACGCCAGAATTATTTTCAGTTGTCAAATTCACGTAAAAGAATCAAATCAGTTATGATGCCAGAAGTGTTTTCAGTTGTTAAATTCACGTCCAAGAATCTAATTAGTTATAACGCTGGAACTGTTTGAGTTATCAAATTCACATCAAAGAATCAATTTAGTTGTAACAACGGAAATTTTTTCAGCTGTAATATTAATACCACAAAATCAAATTAGTTTTAACGCCACAACTGTTTTTCTTTCTTAAATTCACGTCAAGGAATCAAATAAGTTATAACGCCATAAATGTTTTAATTGTCAAATTCAGTGAAAGAATGAAATTAGTTTTAACGCCAGACCTGTTTTAAGTTATATAATTCACGTCAATAATCAAATTAATAAAAATGGCAGGGCTGTTTTTAGTTGTAAAATTCACTTCAAAAAATCAAATTATCTATAACGCCAGAAATATTTTCATTTGTCAAATTCACTTCAAAGAATAAAATTAGTTTTAACACCAGAACTGGTTTCAGTTGTCATATTCAAATCAATGTATGTTATCCTTATAGCAAATCCACATCAGGCTATCTTTTCTGTCTACCGAGTGGAATCGAATTCCTAATTTTAGCGCTGTAAATCCCTAGACTCACTGCTGTGACAGCGGGAGACATATATTCAAATCAAACAATCGAGTTAGTTATAACGCTACAGCTGTTTTCAGTGGTGAAACTCACGTCAAAGATTCAAATTAGTTATAATGCTAGAGCTGTTTGAGATATCAATTTTACGTCAACGAATCAAGTTAGTTATAAACCCAGAGCTGTTTTGAGTTATTAAATTCACGTCAAAGAAACAAACTAGTTATTGCACCAGAACTGTTTTCAGTTGTGAGTCGAGCGCTCGAACCACCTGGACATGCTGGGCCTGCCAGAAATGTTTTTACTTGTATTCACGTCATGGAATCAAAGCTATAACGCCAAACCTTTTTCTAGTTATCAAATTCAGTCAAAGAATGAAATTAGCTATTACGCCAGAACTGTTTTCAGTTAACAAATTCATCTCGAAAAACCATACTTCTTATAACATCAGTTGTCAAATTCAGGTAAAAAACAAATCAAAATTATTTATAACGACAGAAATGTTTTCATTTGTCAAATTCACTTCAAAGAATCAAATTAGTTTAACATCAGAACTGTCAAAGAGTAAAATAACTTATAACGCCAGAGAGGTTTTCAGTTGTCAACTTCACGTCAAAGAATCAAATTAGTTATTGCACCAGAACTGCTTTCACTTGTCAAATTCACGTTAAGGAATTAAATTATTTATGCTACCAAAACTAACTTCAGATGTGAAATTCACGTCAAAGATCTAATTATTTATAACGCCACAAATGTATTCTTCTTCTTCTGTAGCTTTTTCCCGTATCTATACGGGGTCGCTATTTTTTTTATTTTTTTTGGTGTTGGCAGGGTTTTTACGGCCGGATGCCCTTCCTGACGCCAACCATCCCCTAATTTAGCAGTGTAAGACTAGAGGGAAGTCATCACCACCCACCGCCATTCTTTTACCAACGAATAGTGGGATTGACCGCGCTTTATAACGCTAAAAGGGCGAGCATGTTTGGTGGGATGGGGATGAGAACCCGCGACCCGCAGATTGCGAGGCGAGCGTCCTAACCACATGACCATGCCAGAGGTGTTTTAAATTATTAAATTCACGTCAAATAATTAAATTAGTTTTAACGTCAGAACTGTTTCCAGTTGTGAAGTTCACGTTAAAGCATCTAATTATTTATAACGCCAGAAATGTTTTCAGTTGTCAAAGTCACGTCAAAGAACCAAATTAGTTTTAACACCAGAACTGGTTTCAGTTGTGAAATTCACCTCAAAGAATCTAATGAGTGTGATTGATTTACTATTGCATATATATTTTAATATCGAAGTTTGTTTGCATTTAATTTATATTTATAAATGTACATAACTTATACTGTTAAGTCTGTATTGCGAAATGCCCATCTATTCTCTAAAGTTGTAGAAGATTCTCCAGTGTAAGAATCAACAATATACGTGTGTAACGTAAACGCTAGTGTAGCGTTTGTATTGTTGCGTAACTGAAATTTCGAGAAACTCTCCATGCCTATAAATATAATTAAAACGACACGCCTAAAAACAGTATTTATTATTGGTGTGCTATATATTTCGGAGGCTTTAACTGTCATTGTTATAACACTTATTAATCGGAAAACTTAAGATATTTGACCACGAACATATATATAAATTTCGAACATTACAAACCATTTAAGTGAATTCACATCGGACATTAGTACTTTTACGAAAACATTACCTAACGTCATCGGCGTGTGATCAGTGAAGACCACAGAGCTAGCTAGCTCCCATTTAAATGAATTGTACCTACGTCAAATCGCTCATCGTGAACTCTCGATAAGACATCAAGAAAGTTCCAGACTAGAAAGAAGATTTTATATTGCTTGTAAGTTTGTAAAACTTTTGTATATAAATCATTGTTTGTAATAACTGTTATTTTAAATTGTGTTAATGGTTGTATATCAAAATATACTTGTATTAAAAAAGAAAACTGTGTATCATCTTGTTGGCAAATATCATAAATTGGATACATATCGGCATTTATTTAACTACTAAATCTAAATTACAATTTAACTCAGTTTTAGGCTATTTGAAATTGTAATACATGACATGAGTTATAATGTCAGAACTTTTCAGGTAGAAGAAAATGACGATGTTACACAATCAATGCGTTTGTTCACATTAAATACACAACATTTTGTACCATATATTGGAAACATTTCCACGATTCTTTCATCTGAAAACTATTTCTGATGCTACATCTAATCTGATTCTTTCATCTGAAAA
>NW_013666157.1:79293-84532 GCF_000517525.1 Limulus polyphemus
AACGAGTTTAGTCTGGCATGGCCTATTGGTTCGGGCACTTGAATCGAAAGTGGTGTTTGACGGGTTCGAATCCGATCACTGAACCTTTCAACCGTGGAGGGCGATATAATATCACAATCAGTCCTACTTCTCGATTAGAGTAGCTCAAGTGTTGGCTATGGATATTGTTGACTAACTGCCTTCCCTCGAGTCTATCACTACTAAATTCGGGACTGTTGGTGCATGTGGCCCTCGAATAGTTTTAGCAATCTTCAACGAACAAATAAATGAAAACGAGTTTTCCACCGGTTAGATTTTTCTTAAAATGTCCGAGTAAAAACGACTTTTATACTCATTTTCTCGTCTACAGTTTGAAATGTATATCCTGGCCACGTTATACCCCTTCTTACCTCTACTATATTTTAAAATGTATTTCATGGCCACATCATACCCATTCTTATATCCTCTGTAGTTTAATTATATATATATCCTGGACCCATCTTAAGTGCCTGGGAGGACGTAGAAGAGAGTTACTATATTAATGCTATCAGTTGCTTTCTGCCTATATACTGTCCTATTGAATCTTCATCATTTGTTTTTCTTATTAGCTACAAAATACATTCTTTGTTTCTTTTCAGCAATGCCATCACCTGGAAATGTTGATGAAGATCTCCCATCGTTGGCATTTTCTCCTTAATGCAGACAAAGTCAATATCCTGCCAGTAAACCTGATAGAGGGCCTCTGCTGTGAGCATTTTAATCTTCTCGTTTAGCTTTATGTCAAGTTTTATGTATGGATAGATAGGCCGGATTCAAGAGAAATAACGAGTTATCCAAACATAATATCAATGAAGCAACTACTAACAAGACTGGAATGCAGTAAAAATGCATATTTAATAAACATTTTAACAATTAAGTGGATGTGCAATTTGACTACTTTTTGAGCGACAAATTGCCTGTCCACTTCTGCCCTTGGTGAAAGACCAATAGATCCGGTGAAAGTCTACAAGTCAACTGTAAGTCCATAATGGGCTATTTTTAAAGCACAATATATATATATTGCACTTTAATTGTCTTACCTTAAAAGTTTTGCATGTTATTTTAAGGAGACTGCACTCCGTCTTTTTTCTCTTGAAAATTCGAGAAACACGCACAAATTTGCAAAATATCTACGAATATTTTCAGTAGAATTCAATTTCCAAGAAAATTGTTGTAACACAGGTGAAGTGGATTGGATGTGAGGAGATGTAGCAGTCGAATGGAGAAAATTGGCAGAAATGGCAAAGCAGTTGTGTCACTTGTTCAAAGCAGCCCATTTCACAGCAGAGACGTGGTCAAGATTACTACTGTCTGAATTTGGTAAATTTAATAATAATCGTGAATTTTGATTCTATGGAAAACTACATTCTACAGGAAGAAGTAAGAAATATCCTAAGAATATTTTAATTATGAAATACTTCTATAATTCAGGCTTAAGCGCTTATTCTAACCCTGGTATAAACTGGAAGTTAAATGATATGAATCAGAAAAGAGTGTGAAACTTAAACAGCGGCAATATCTTTATTCTCCACACTGTAGCTGAATATTTTGTTACTGTATGTTTTAGTTATTATGGGTAACAATCCAAAATGCTGAAAATGTTATTTAAAATATTTGACTTGAAGAATTTTGTTGTGGAGTTAGTTTTGTTCAATCTCAGTTATTTACGATAGCTACTGCAGTAACGATATAGGGTTATTCTATAAAATATTTCTATTTTTCAATATATGGAAAAATTTAATATGAATTTGGTTTGTATTTAGACTACTGTGTTAGCATGCCAAGCTTGTTCTGGATCAGTCAACTCGTTTACGAGACAGACACACAAAAAGTTTTCCCTGACATTCGATAGTTATCGCACTAGTATGGCTTAATATGTATAGCGAATATGTGAAGAACGTCTGAACCTCACAGCTGGATCATTCAGGACTTTTAAAACTAATGTAGTAACTAGTAACAAATGGCAAATAATGAAAAGCTCAAAAATTGAGAAAACAGTTTGCTATACCTAAATAAAATTAATTATTGTGAATCGAAACTTTTTGTGGGAAGAGTACTGATTAAACCTGAGAAAGTTAACATTGTAAATGAACTGCCGAATATTTTAAAGTAGCAACACTTTTAAGTGATTTAATTATTAAACGAGTGTTGTTATTATTTTATTGCTAAATACTATGCTGTTATAAGAATAGGGAAATTCAATTTACTTCTGAATAAATAATCAATAAAGGATATTATTCTTAAAATACACGTCGCATTTGCACCTATATAAGTGTATGTTGTCACCAAGCTAGACCTTAGAACTCTTAGAAGTTTATTTAGCTAATTGCCTAATAATACATGTCATTTCTGCTTTAAAACTGTTAATGAAATAACAGATCAGTGTTTATATGTAGTTGTTACAAAGTGTGATGATCAAGTTGAGTTGCTATTCTCAGAGATAATAAATAAGATGAAGATTTACTAATACTATCAAAGAGTTCACTCAAAGTACTCTACAAAGTACCAAATATAAAAATGAAGAATACTTAATACTAACAGAAAGTTTATTCAAAGTGATTTACAAGCTACCAAATATCAAGATGACGATAATTAATATTAACAGAATTCTACTAACTACTAAATAACAAGATAACGATAATTAATATTAACAGAATTCTACTAACTACCAAATAACAAGATGACGATAATTAATATTAACAGAATTCTACTAACTATCAAATAACAAGATGACGATAATTAATATTAACAGAATTCTACTAACTACCAAATAACAAGATAACGATAATTAATATTAACAGAATTCTACTAACTATCAAATAACAAGATAACGATAATTAATATTAACAGAATTCTACTAACTACCAAATAACAAGATGACGATAATTAATATTAACAGAATTCTACTAACTATCAAATAACAAGATGACGATAATTAATATTAACAGAATTCTACTAACTACCAAATAACAAGATGGAGACTATGAAAATTTATTTTCCAACAGATGAAATATGTAGAAAGCTACAAAATATATTATGGACAAACGCTGTCTGTAATATGGGATTGCATATATAACAATATATGTAAGTATAGAAATCTTCTGTAAAATCAAACTTTGATGAGAAACCCGTCATTATTTACTGACGACTTGCGTCCAATTTTCAGGGTAGTTTCGACTTTATTACGATCAAAATAAATGAGAACATCTAATATCTAGTCATTTTGTATGTAAAATACTACAAGCTTACAATATATAGTGATTTTGTATATAAAATATACGTATAAACTTCTTATGATATTGTATGAGTTAAAGTATGTAGTGTGTAAACGTTTATAGTACAGCCACTCCCTCAAAGAAAATAACAGATTCGAGGGTAAAAAACATCCAATAGAAACGTATTTATTTTGTTATTTCAGCTTTGATAAAGAAATGTGTTTGATTACGTTGGCAAGCTGAAGAAAAATTTCATGCAAGTGAGATAGAGGAACATTAGTTGAAACCCCTTATTTCAGTCACTATTTCTTCCTTCTTCTATAACAACATCTGGTGTGTTGTTCAAATCCCCAGTGTAATAACACGAAATTATCGAGATTCTTTATGGCGAATATAAATAAAATAAAACAGATGTTCGTTTTCTCCTTCGTCGACTACCTGTTTAGTTTTCTTTCTTGAAATGCTGAAACATATTTTTGTTTCAACTTGTAATATGGTGTTTTCATACATATGAAACAAGGAAAAAAAAATTATTATGTAAACAATATTATATATATACAAATACTGGTGTAAACGTCAGAGAGAGAGAGTTTCTAGCAATGACAAACACTTAACATTGTAACAGAAACAAGTGAGTCAAACTTTCAAATGCAATCTGACCACATTCTTTCCAAACATCTTTGCCCTGACTTCCCCCCCCCCTCCCCTGATTTTCCTGGTAAATTTCAAATTGTCCATCCATTCTCGTACTTATGACTTACTGATATTTCAACTTTTCATCGTAATTTTACCTAATTAACACAAATTAAGCTTTTAATCTGGTTATCAAGCGTTATAAAAATTTATTCCAGACTGCAACGCTACAAAAATAAATAAATAAATATATAAAAATAAAAATATTTACATGAAGGACATTGCAACTTGTGGACGGACAGAAAAAATATTCAATTTTTATGTATAATAGAATATTTTGTCTAACTTATCGTTAAAAATAATGAATTAGATAATTATTACTACAAAAACATTATTTAATGACTGTCTGTAGGATTTTAACAAATATGCTGTGACGTTATTTCCACATATGATCAAAGTCTAGATTAGATTATGTTAATGTCATTATTTTACTATTTTAACATCTGTGGTAATGCAATTTGCTATAACTAAAAATAATAAATGAATGCCTTACTATTTATCCATCCATTATTTTATGGGCATTCATCACTGGTGTACGTACACAAATCTTGTGCAACTATGGAATACATAACTTCTTTCAATGTTTTGTAGGAAACTTACTGTTTTGCTTTAAAAAAATCATACATATTATAACCAATATTCGCCATTAACTAAATATAATAAATTAACGACTTACTTATTACGATTATTTAAAATACCAGGACTTTCTAGACTATCAGGAAATCTCACATAAACAATTTGCTTAGATTTGGTTGATATTACTTGTTGTTTCTCCATTTTCTATTGTTACGACAGCGGAAGTCACTTGACGCTTCTGGCGCGTTTCGTACTGGTAGCGTGCGTGAAATTTCTCGAATGATCATGAATTATCGGTAAGCCCGAATTTGTTCGAGACGCCCTCTTTTTAGTATATAAGCTTGGCAGAGAAGCCAACGATAGTGGTGATGGTAAGTAAAGTGTGTGAATCACTATGATTTATAGTGTGTATTATAAAAGTCGTTAAGTTGAAAGTGACGTGAAACGTATTGAATGTGGAATTACTGTGTACTAAAAGTTGTATTGAGGAAGAATAAGCTGGTTTAATCAAGAAAGGACTTACATCGCTGAAGTTCCTCGGAAAGAATTTCTACGGCTTGAATGGGTAATAAAGAAAAACTTTAATATATGTTTAACATAACAGCAAATGTATAACGTTTCGACAAGGTTTTGTCATCATCAGGTACAAGTAATTTACACTGACACAGATATATGTATATATATATATATATACAGTATTGAACAAAGAAGTCACATGACCGGAACTGTTGTGAAAC
>NW_013666157.1:84913-86612 GCF_000517525.1 Limulus polyphemus
TGAATGCTTTAAGTGGTTAATTTCTTAATTTATGTACTCCATTGAACAGAGTCTTGTGGCTGTGTTTATGAGGTTTTTAAGTGTATTGATGTTTTGTGTGGTGTCATGAGCGGAATTCCAAGGGATATAGAGACCAGTGTGTGTGTGTTTTTGCGGTGAATTTTTGTTTTAAACTGTGTGTCAGATCTAATAATTTTGAGGTTAAGAAAGGATAACTGTTTATTGTTTTCGTGTTCTATGGTAAATTTGATATGGGATGAATGGAATTTATGTGTTTAAAGAAAGTTAATGTGTGTTCTGTAGAAGTGAAACCAGCAAAAGTGTCATCGATATGCAACACTATTATACATTCACAAACTAACAAACTGGTATATAATGTCAAACTTGAACATGCATATAGATAGTTATTGTAAGAAGAAAGGATTGTGACAACACATGATCAAATGTCAAGCTTTCTTTTACAGTACTTTAGATATATTGAAGTCACCAACACACAGTTTCCCACCTCTGACTCAATGAAGGTCACTGACAGACTGAGCTCAGGTCTGAGTTGACCAAGCCTAGTAAAGATGTGAAGTAAGTGCTGATTGTGTTGCTATGTAGATGTAAAGCAGATTTTAATGAAAACCCACCAGTTCGAAGAAATATAAATAAAGTGTGATGAATAGCAGATTAAGTATACGTGGTCACAGTTCGAGATGTTTGATATTCAAGGCTACTGACATGCTTGGTAAAAAATCCATATGATTAGAATGAACAAGTCCTTTTGCAATAACTTGTTAGCTAATCCAAGGACCATAAAATATAAACCAAGTGATTAAAGTTTTTGGTAACATGATTTATACAATTCAGTATTTGTTATATTTTATTCTACATACAAAGCATCAGTTACTATAATCATTATATGAAATTAATAACAAACTCTACATAAGATTAATATTCACTTTACAAATCCCTAAATTTATTCAATTAGACCATAATTATAATATAATATCTAGACACGATATATTTAATAGTGAACTCTATATATGTATACCATACATAATGTTTAAATAATTAATCTTTTACTCAACATACGATTATTACATACTGTGTCCGAATACAGTATGTAATACTGTGTATTACATACTGTGTCAGAGTGTTTCAGTCCATTTAGAATAAAATGAAAGTTCTATTCTATTTAAATATGTGAGATTTAATTATTATTCTTATTATCTCATATTTCGAAACATTGTTGCTATATATTAGTCGAATATTTCAAATACTGTATGTTGAAGTCATTGACAATGGCCAGTTTTGATTTATCTAACATCAGCGATAAGTTTATTTTACGACACTTTTTAAATCAAAGACAGGAAAAATATGCTATGAAATTACTTCCACATATGATCAACGTCTAGATTTGATTATGTTAAACTCATTATTTTACATATTTTAACATCTGTAGTTATGCAATTTGCTACAACTAAAAATAATAGAAGTGTCACGTGGTTCACACTAGTGGAAATTCAGGATATTTTTAAATATTCTCTTGCAGAATTAATAACTTAAAACTATTAAAATATGGATTATTAGCTAAGATTTTATGCTATTCTAATTGGTATAACATAAATAATAAGAAGTATAATAAAAAACTTTAAATGTAAGACACTAAAATCTTGTATCATGTGCTGTAAAAGATATCTGGAGTAATAGAGTT
>NW_013666157.1:86622-90877 GCF_000517525.1 Limulus polyphemus
ATGTGCTGTAAAGATATCTGGAGCAATAGAGTTAATGAATTAGTGATTAATTATAGACATGATAAAACATGTATTGTATGAGTTATGGCAGCCTAGTAATTCATCCTCTACTATTACGTAATCAACCATTATGGCTGCCTGTCATTGCAGTCTAGCAACGCATCCCTAACAACGTGTCCCTGGTGGCAACCTTTGAAACTATGACGTCTTTTTAATTTTTCATGGTTCTCTCTTCTGTGGCGTCCCCTGGGGGCAACGTTTGGAACTATGACATCATCATCATTGACTTCCACCTATGTCACCCCTGGCAGCGTGCCATGCAAGTGCAAGGATAGCTACTCCTATAATTGGAGAATTTTTTATAACCTCTCATGACAAGAGGAGTAACATTAGTCAATTCCTAGTCTTTTGGCATGCTCACTGTTCGAGGACTTACAAATAAAAAGCAACAACTTGCTCAAATATACAATCCTTAACCTCTTTCAAAACACTGAGTAAATATTATGTGACCAAGGAGCTTTATCACTCTTTAAATGTCTTAATTTTTTTTTACAAACTCAAAATTAATGGGATCTTTTTCTTCGTTCTTATTTTCGTCTAAGAACTGTTCAAGATCAGAAATATTGCTTAAATCTTTGTAATAAATTGAATAAAACGTAGAATTTAATAATTCAGCCATCTCACAATCATCAGATATGAGCCTTCCTGTGTCATCTCCAAAAGGCTCTACTCCCATTCGAACATTTTGCTTGCCCTTAATGTATTTAAAGAAATTCTCATTATTAATTAGTTTATATTTTCAGATGATTTTTTTTTGCATGTACTTAAATTAAATTCCCAACTTCTCGTTTGACCAACTCTTTTGATCTTCTATAATCCTCAAAATCTCACATCATTGCAATCAGATTATACTTCTGATACTTATAGCGTTTTGTTAAATATCATTCATCATACCTGGTTTTTACTCGCACCCACCCTTTTCTTACGATTGGAACATACCAATGTTGGATATCTAAAAAACTGCTTTCAAAATTTGTTTTTTAAGAACATTAAAAACAAAACACCTTTATTCCTTTTTGCCGTATGCATAAAACCTAATTGGGCAATAATCACTTGCACCCAGATGTTTCCTAATCTTCTCCCTATCAACAATTTATATATTATAAGTTTATAATAAATCTAAAATAATAATATTCCTAGTAGGTTTCATTACTAATTGTTGTAGAAACCCATCCTGAACATTTTCTTAAACCTCCCTTCTGATTTGGCTTTAACACTTCCCAAGCTGTATGATTGAAATTAAAAGCTCATAATTATGACCTAAATCGTTCACCTCAATCTACAGTTTTTCACTAATTTATTCAGTTTCATTTGATTTTCTGTACAAATTCAAGCCTAAACCTTTTTTCCCTTATAACACTATCAGGAACTGAAGTGTATTCAACCTCATTGCTATTATCTTTAATATCCTCAAAGTGAATAGGATCTAACTCACATTATACCACATAAGAACAGCTTTTTGCAGTCATTTACCAACTTCAAACAGATACAAATTATTATCGCTTGCATATCAGTTCTTTTCTGTTTGTTTGTTTTTGAATTTGGCGCAAAGCTACACGAGAGTTATCTGCGCTAGCCGTCCCTAATTTAACGGTGTAAGACTAGAGGGAAGGCAGCTAGTCATCACCACCCACCGCCAAGTCTTGGGCTACTCTTTTTACCAACGAATAGTGGGATTGACCGTCACATTATAGCGCTCCCACGGCCGAAAGGGCGAGCATATTTAATGGGACGGGGATTCGAGTTATTTTCTGTCCTTTACAAAGTTATTAATAATTATTATCTCTCGTCCTCTACCAACATCTAACAGCCACAGACAACAGTTCTTTGACGTATATCAGAACCAAGATTTGAAGACTAAAACAAATATCAGTCGTATATCAACAACTGTCAGTCTTTTACTAAAACTAAACAGACACTAACAACAATTAAGGTATGTATATCAATAAGTAGAAGCTTAACAAATATTATCAGCTCTCTATCAGTAACTCTTTCCTTAACCACTTCCAAGCAGACACTTATCCTCAATTATAACGCTTATATCAATAATTTTGTATCATTTATCAACACAAAGCAGACTATAACAACGACTATCAAACATATATTAATAACTGTCTCATTCAGCAGCACCGACAAACACTAATAACAATTATAAGCTGTACATCAATACCCCTCTTTCCCTTAGTAACATTTAATTAACCACTAACAACAACTATAACGCGTATATAAACAACATCCAGTCTTTTGGCAACATAAAGCAGATAGTAACAACAATTATCAGTCGTATATCATTAACTCTATTTTTACCAACATCAAACAGCCACTTATCAACTATTGTCAGACGTATTGCCTGTCTTTACTAACCTGAAGCAAGCACTCAACAACATAGAGTGTAACTGTTAGTATTTTTCAAACACGAAGTAGACATAACAGCAATTATCAGATGTACATTAATAATTTACATTTATAATACGCACATTCTAATACCTGTAATCATATAAAGATTACTACAATAGACACAACTGATAGTCACTTGTCATTACTTATTTCACAAATACACTGATTCCTACAAGTGAATTCTTAACCCATTATAAAAGTATTTTCCCACGTAATGTACATGGGTAAGATGCTTGAGAATGGTGTGTTTATATGTTAGGGGAATATTTAATGATTTTTTGTTTAGATTGCAGACATCCAATTTATTTCATAAGAAAGCAATCTATTCCAAACGTTTCATCAAGATCTTATGCTGTCTTATGCATTCCTTAGGGAAATATTTTGGCAATATTTCTGTTTAGTATTTTTAACATTTTATGTTAAGGAAGTCGTTTCTCCATGGCCTCTACTTAGGCTGGTTGGTCACGCAATATGTTTTTCCGTCTGCAGCAGAGATCTCATCCAATTTGAACTGCACGTTATCCAGATCCTGCCGAGAAACAAATTTACAATCGACAAATACAATACTAGGAATTTATTGGGAACAAGACGTCACCTATTGATTTACAGCCTTTCTAGTGCTTCTTGAGACTAGCGCTGTAACGTACATTAGAGGAGAAACTGTTATACAGTGTTCTTCTCGTTGTTGGTTGGCTTCAGTGCATCGGCTTGTTAGACTGCAAGGTCTATGAATGGAAAGACTTGCGACCAAACCATTGAACTCACAGCCATTTGATTTTCCTGCTTTATGGAATACACTAAAAACGATGAAATACCATCACTAAAAAAGTTATAAAAAACATCTTGCTTCATTGTCTTTTTGTTCCTGACAAAGTTCCACAATAGTTATAGGAGCATAGTCGTCGCTAATTTTGAATTTAAGGCTAGAGAGAATGCAAGCTAGTCAACAATATCGACTGACAACTCTTGAGATACTCTTGTCTTACCAAATAGCGAAATTTTCTAAAACTATTATAAGTCATCCATATATTCAAATTGCATTGTTCGTTTTTGCAGCAACGAGTTGCGAACCAGGAATAACCGGATTCACAGTCCATAAAAATATAGAAATAGTCCTAAACAGTATTCCCATATAGAATGAAACGTTAAATCTTTGGTAATTTTATAACAAAACAAGCAAATTGGAAAATGGAGGTTGATGACACTTTCGAAAACACAATTGTTAGGATTATTTAAATTTTATATATTACAATGAAATATCTATCTAAGCATACAATAAAACATAGGTATCTGTTTCTGCGCGGTCTTTTACGAACAACAAAACAACGGGGACTTTCATGTCGATTGGTCTGTTTCTTTCAGGAAAATTACAAAAACTAGAAGAAGCGAGCTTTTCAGTTTGTATTTGTCCGTTTCATTCAGGAATTTTACAAAACTCAGAAGGAACAAGTTTTCCACGCTATTTGTGTCTGTTTTTTTTTTATGGAATTTTACAAAGCCCAAGAACAGCGAGCTTTCCAGTCTGTTGGTGTCTATTTCTTTACGGAATTAAAAAACCCAGAGGGAGGGGCTTTCCAATTTGTTATTGTCTGTTTCTTTATGGACTTTTGTTGGTGCTTGTTTCTTTACAGAATTTTTGAAAAATACAGAAGAAGCGAACTGTCCCGTTTGTATATAATTCAGAATGACCGAACTTTGTTTGTTTTGAATTTCGCGCAAAGCTACACGAGGGCTACCTACGCTAGCCGTCCCTAATTTAGCAGTGTAAGACTAGAGGGAAGGTAGCTAGTCATCACCA
>NW_013666157.1:91877-94772 GCF_000517525.1 Limulus polyphemus
AATGCCCCCACGACTGAAAGGGCGAGTATGTTTGGTGTGACGGGGACTCGAACCCGCAACCAGCAGATTGCAAGTCGAGCGTCCTAACAACCTGGCAATCCGGGCAACTGGGTCCTCTTTTGGGTGATCTTTGGCAACTGAAAACAGTTTTGTCGTTATAAACAATTTTGTTTTTGACCTGAATTTGACAGATTAAATCAGTTATGATGTTATAACAAGTTGATGATTTTTCGAGATGAATTTGGCAACTGAAAACAGTTCTATCATTATAAACAATTTTGTTTGTTTAATGTGAATTTGATCATTGAAAACAGCTCTGACGTTATAACTAATTTGATCTATAGAAGTGAATTTTACAACTAAAAACAGCTCTGGTGTTTCTATTAATTTGATTCATTGACGTGAATTTCATAACTTAAACTGGCTTTGGCGTTACAACTAATTTCATCCTTTGACTAAATTAAATAACTAAAAACAACTCTGGCGTTAGGACTAATTGTATTCTCTGACGTGAATTTGACAACTGGAAACAGCTTTGGCGTTATGACTAATTTCACTCTTTGAAGTGAAATTGATAACTAATAACAGCTCTGACGTTATAATTAATATGATTCTTAGACGTAAATTTGACAACTGAAATAATCTATGGCGTTATAACTAATTTGATTCTTTCACGCGAAAATAACAATTGAAAACAGTTATGACGTTATAACTAATTAGATTCTTTGCTGTGAATTCGATAATAAAACTTTTTTGGCGTAATAACTAATTTCATTCTTTGAGGTAGATTTGATAAGTATAAACAGCTTTGGTGTTGTAAATAATTTGATTCTTTAACACGAATATCATAACTAAAACGTTTTTACGTGTTATGACTAATTTGATTATGTTTTCGTGACGTGAATCTGAAAACAGTTCTTGCGTCATAACTAATTTGATTCCTTGATGGGATTATGACAACTCAAATGAGATCTGGGGATACAACTAACTTGATTCATTGACATGAATTTGATATATAAAAACAGCTATGGCGGTATAAATAATCCTATTCTTTTAATGAATTTCATAACTAAAACACCTCTTACGTTATTATTAATTTGATTCTGTGTCGTTAATTTTATAACTAAAATCAGATCTGGTGTTATAAATAATTGGATTCAGCAGTCAAATTCATGTTAAAAAATCAAAATAACGGTACTATTAAACCTGTTTTAGTTATTAAATTCCTTTCAAATAATCAAATTAGTTAATGAAATTAGTTATAACACCAGAAATGTTTTTAATTATCAAATTTACGTCAAAGATTGAAATTAGTTAAAACGTCTGATCCGTTTCTAGTGACCGAAATCACGACATAGAATCCCATTAGTTATAACATCAAAGCTGTTTACAGTTTCCACATTCATGTCAACAATCAAACAATTATTATAACTCCAGAACTGTTTTCATGTAAGAGAATAATTAGATATATAACTAATTATTTATAACTCCTACCCTTTTTCAGTTCTCATGTTCACGTGAAAGAATCAAATGAGTTATAACGCAAAGAACGGTTTCCAGTTCTTAATTCATATCAAAGAAAACTTATGTAGTGTTGTAACTATTTTGATATTTTAACGTGCATTTAACAACTGAATAATTTTTCTGGCGTTCTAACTAATTAGATTATTTCACGTGAATTGTATACTAAAGTTTGCTCTGATGATATAACTAATTTGATTCTTTGAGGTGATCTTGATAACTAATAACACTTCTGGGGTTAAAACTAAATTGATTCATTGACGTGAATTTTAAAACTGAAAACAGTTCTGGTAATATAACTAATTTGATTCTTTGACGCGAATTTGATAATAAAAGCAGTTCTTGCGTTATAACTAATTGGATTATTTGATGGGATTGTGACAACTCAAAAGCGTACTGGTGATATAATTAATTTGATTCTCTAACATCAATTTGACAAATGAAAACAGCTCTGCAGTTATAATTAATTTGATTCCGTGTCGTTAATTTAATAACTAAAATCAGTTATGGTGTTATAACTAAGCTGACTCTTTGTCTTGAATTTAATAACCAAAAACAGTTGTGGCGCAAAAACTAATTTGATTATTTGACTTGAATTTGATAACTAATTTGTTATTATATATTTATTTTGATAACTAATTTGTAATTATATATTTATTTTGGTATCAACGTTTGTTTAGATTACATTTATATTTAGAAAGATACATAGAATATACTGTTAAATATGAATTGCGAAACTCCCGCCTATTCTCTAAAGTTGTAGAAGATTCTCAAGAGTAAGAATCAACAATATATGTGTGTGTGTACGTAAACACTTAAATTGTATTGTTACGTAATCTGAATGTTCTAGAAAACCTTCCCACGGCTATAAATATAACCAACGCAACGCGCCAGAGAGAGTATCAATTATAAATTCGCTATAATCAGTGTGCTATAAAACTTCGGAAGTGTGATTGTAAAACTGTGATTGTTATAACGCTAACCAATCGTAAAACTTCAGATATTTGACCAGGAGCATATACAAAGTTCGAACATTACAACTCATTTAACTTCAGTGGATTCTCATCTGGCATTAGTATTTTTACGAAAACATTATCTAACTTCAACGGTGGAAAACTCAGCGCGTGTAGCAAAGGACAAAGCTAGCTAGCTCGCGGCGAATCGTACTACATCAACTCGTAATTAACTCGCTCATCCTGAATCCTCGATAAGATATCAAGGAAGTTCCAAACTAGAAAGAAGACTTTATATTGCTTGTAAGTTTGTGAAACTTTTCTTTATAAATCATTGTTTGCAATAAAGACTTGTAATAACTGTAATTGTGAATTGTATTGTGGTGTGTATATTAAACGTATTGTGTTAAAACGAAATGTG
>NW_013666157.1:94793-101715 GCF_000517525.1 Limulus polyphemus
ACTCAATTTCAGACCATTTGAAATTCTAATACGTAAAATAATAAATTGGGGGCTTGTGTTCGAGATTTGAATAAGAGACAAAATTCGATCTAAATTAAGATTTAAATCACATTTGAATTTATATTTATCAGTGGCAACAAGATTTGATCATGTCTGATTATCAAGATTTTCTTGTATCACCCTCCCTCAAACAACTAGAAAAATATAACAACAATGAATTGCTCGAAATTGACAAAATTTTAGAACTAGAAGTTAAAAGGTCAATGATAAAAAAATGAACTAAAAAAGCATATCATCGAAATACTAGTTGATGATGATTTGTTGCCTGAGGAAGCATCAGAAGAATACTCTAGTGTTCCTACTAGCCAATTGGGGTAAAGTGATAAAGATAAATTAGATATCCAGCTAAAACTCAAACAAATCAAGCTTGAAGAAGCTTGTATCGAAGCCGAGAAAATCACATTTACCACATTATTCTAATCGATCTCATTAAATTAACTCCTAACTAGCTAGCCATATTGACTATGGCGTTAAGTTCATTTTGGTGTTATAACTAATTTGATTCTTTGACTAGAGATTTAAAACTGAAAACGTTTCTGGCTTTATAACTAATTTCATTATTTCACGTGAATATGACAAGTGAAAACAGCTACAGCATGATATATAATTTTATTCTTAGACTGAGTTTGATAATTAAAAACAGCTCTATCTTTATGATTTATTTGATTATGTGTCGTTAATTTAATAACTAAAATCACCTCTGGTGTTATATCTAATCTGACCCATGTGAAGTTTCTAATACAAGACATTATTGCCTTATAACTAATTTGATTATATGACGGCATTATGGAAACTCAAAAGCGTTCAGGTGATCTAATTAATTTGATTCTTTGACGCGAATCTGATAACTCATAACAGCTCCGGCTTTGTAAATAATTTGATTATGTGTCTTTGATTTAATAACTAAAATCAGCTCTGGTGTTATAGCTAATCTGACTCACGTGAATTTGATAATTAATAAGATTCTGCCGTTATAACTAATTAGATTTTTTGACGAAAGTTTAATAACTGATAGCAGTTCTTGTATTATAACTCGTTTGATTCTTTAACACTAATTTAATAACTTAAACATTTTTACGTGTCATAACTACTTTGATTTTTTGACGTGAACTTGGTAACTAAAAATATATTTTGTGTTACTAATTTGATTTTTATATGAAGTTGACAATTGAAAACAGCTCTGTCGTTAAACTAATTTGATTCTTTTACGCGAATTTCACAACTGAAATTATCTCTGTCGTTATAACTAATTTGATTCTTTGACATTAATTTCACAACTGAAAGCAATTCTTGCGTTATAAGTCATTTGATTCTCTCACGTGAATGATACAAATGAAAACAGCTCTGACATATTAA
Source organism: Limulus polyphemus (assembly GCF_000517525.1). Lineage (NCBI taxonomy): Eukaryota > Metazoa > Arthropoda > Merostomata > Xiphosura > Limulidae > Limulus > Limulus polyphemus. The sequence goes on from NW_013666157.1 coordinate 96,210, forward strand.
GAAATTAGATTCTTTTACGTAAATTTCAAAATTAAAATTAACTCAGACTTTATAAGTAATCTGATTTTTTGATGTGAATTTGAAAAATGAGAACAATTCTGTCGCTGTAATCAATTTTATTACTTGACGTGAATTTGACAATTCAAAACAGTTCTTGGATTATAACTAATTTGATTCTTTGACGGGATTATGACAATTCAAAGGTGTTCTGGTGATATAACTAATTTGAAGCTTTAACATGATTTTGATAACTAAAAATAGCTATGGCGTTATAACTTATTTTATTATTTGACTGAATTTGAAAAGTAAAAGCAGTTATAGCGCTATAACCAATTTGATCCTTTGACGTGAATTTGATAACTGAAAACAGCTCTGGCGTTATAACAAATGTGATTTTTTTGACGTAAATTTGATAACTAATAACATTCTGGGGTTATAACTAAATTGATTCATTGACGTGAGTTTGACAACTGAAAACAGTTCTGTCGTCGTAACTAATTTGATTTTTTATCATGAATTTAATAAATAAAACATATTAAATTTGATTATTTGACGTTAAAATGGTAACTAAAAACAGTGCTGGTGTTATACCCCAATTCATTATTTGATTAATTTACGGGAATGTCATAACTAAAATCAGCTCTGTCGTCATAACTAATTTGGTAATTTGATTCTTTGGTGTGAATTTGAAAAATATTAACAATTTTGGCATTATACTAATTTGATTCTTTAACGTTAATTTAATAACAAAAACAACTCTGGTGTTAAAACTAATTTGAATCTTTGACGTGAAATCGACAACTAAACATATCTCTGGCTCGAAAAGTAATTTCTCTCAAATGCAATTTATAACTACAAACAGTTCTAGTGTTACAAATAATTTGATTCTTTGACGTGAATATGATAACTAAAACAGTTCTTTTGTTACAGCCCCCCAGTGGCACAGCGGTATGTCTGCGGACTTACAACGCTAGAAACCGGGTTTCGATACCCGTGGTGGTCAGAGCACAGATAGCCCTTGTGTAGCTTTGTGCATAATTAAAAACAAACAAACAATCTTTTGTTACAACTAATTTCATACTTTGACGTGAATAGATTTGGTAACTAAAAACAGCACTAGCATTACGACTATTTTGACTCTTTAGTGTGAAATTCGCAAATGAAAACAGTTGTATCATTGCAACTAATTTGGTTTTGTGACGTGAACTTGACAAGTGAAAGCTGTTCTTCCGTTATTACTAATTTGATTCTTTGACGATAATTTGATTATTAGTTCTGGCATTATAACTAATTTGATTCTTTGTATTGAATTTGTTAACTAAAAACAGTTCAGAAGTTTAAGTAATTTAATACTATGACGTAAATTTGATTAATATGAATATTTCTGACTATAACTAATTTCTTTCGCATGAATTTTGTAAGAAAATTATCTCCGATGCTACAAATAATTTTATTCTTTGATGTGAAATTGATAACTAAAAACAGTTCATGCGTTATAACTAATATATTTCAGCTGGATTTCACAAATAAAACATTTCTGGTGTTACAAATAAATTCATATTTTTGACGTGAATTTCACAACTGGAAAGAGACGCGAACATGATAACTAAAAACTGATCCGAAATTATAATTAACTTGAATTTTTGACATTAATTTGATAAGTAAAACAGCTGTGGCGTTCCTAATTTGATTCCTTCACTTCATTTGATAACTAAAAATAGCTCTAGCGTTAAAACTATTTTGATTCTAAGACACCTTAAAACCTGAATTTGACACCTTAAAAGAGTTGTGATATTATAACTAATTTGATTATTTGAGATGAGTTTGACAAATAAAACCAGCACTGGCATTATAACTAATTTGATTCTGTCACGTGGACTTGATAATATAAACAGTTCTGGCAGTACAACTAATTTGATTCTTTGACGTGAACTTCATAAGTAAATACAATTTTGGTGTTATACTAATTAAATTCATGTTAAAGAATCCAATTTGTATAACGCCAAAATTGTTTTTAATTTGACATAAATTTGACAATTAAAATAGGATTTGACGTTATATCTAATTTGATTCGTTGACGTGAATTTGTTATGAGAAAACTGTTAATGCGTTACTACTAATTTGATTCTTTAATATAAATTTAACAGATAAAACAATTTTGAGATGAATTTGATAACTAATAACAACTCTGCCATTATAACTAATTTGATTGATTGACTTAAATTTGATAACTATAACCATTTCCGGTTTTATAACTACATTCTGTCACGTGGATTTCATAAGTAAAATATGTCTGATGTTACAATATGAAATGTACAAATACATTATGAAATAGGAATTTCATAACTAAAATAGTTCTGGCAATACAACTAATTTGTCTCTTTCAATTGAATTTTATAACTAAAAGTAGTTCTTTTTTTACAATTAACTAGAAGCAGCTCTGGCAGTATAATTAACTGAACTCTCTGACGTGAATTGCACAACTGAAAAGATTTGTATCATTGTAATAATTTGATTCGTTGACGTGAAATTGACAACTAAAACCAGCTCTGGCGTTATAACTAATTTGATTCTGTGACGTTCATTTGATAACTAAAATAAACTTTGACGTTATATCTTATTTGACCCTATGACGTGAATTTGATAACTACTCTAGCATTATAACTAATTTCATTTTTTGACGTGAATTTCACAACTGAAAACAGTTGTGGCATTATAACTAATTTGATTCTTTGATAACTAACTAAACATTGGATAACTAAAAACATTTTTTTTGTTATAACTACTTTCTTTCACGTGAATTTCATAAGTAAAATATTTCTGATGTTACAACTTATTTGATTCTTTTATAAGTATTTGATAACAAAATAATTTTGTCGTTTTAACTAATTCGATTGGGATTTGATAACCAAGAACACGTTTGGCGTTATAACTTATTTCATTCTTTTACGTGTACTTGATAATTCAAGACGTAAATTTTATAACTAAAAACAGCTCTAGTATTATAACTAATTTTATTCTTTAACTTAAATCTGATAACTAAAACAGTTGTAGCGGTATAACTAATTTGATTTTTTGACATGAATTTCACAATCAAAAAGAGCTCTCGTGTTAAAACTAATACGATTTTATGACGTTAATTGTACAACCGAAAACTGTTCTTGAGTTATAACTAATTTGCTTCTCTGACGAAAATTTTGGTAAATGATAACAGCTCTGGCATTGTAACTAATTATATTCTCTGATTTGAATTTGACAACTGAAACAGGTTCTGGCATTATAACTAATTTGATTCTTTGACATGAATTTGATAATAATATCTGTTCTGGCATTATAATAAATTTTATTCTCAGACTAAATCTGATAAGAAAAAAAAATCTGTCGTTATAATTAATTCGATTTTGTGTCGTGAATTTGATAACTAAAAATCGTTGTGTTTTTAAAGTTAATTTGATTCTTTGACTTCAATCTGACAATTGAAAACAGTTGTGGCGTTATAATTGATTTGATTCTTTGACGTGAATCTCACAAATGAAAACACCTCTGGCATTATAAATAACTTCTTTAACGTGCATTTGATAACTACAAACAATTCTGGTGTTTTAACTGGTTTGATAGTTTGACATTAATTTGATAATTAGAAACAGGTTTGACGTTATAACTTATATGATTCATTGACGCGAATCTGATATTTCAAAACAGCTCTGGAGTTACAACTAATTTGATGCTTTGACGTGAGTTTGATCACAAAAAGCAATTTTGGCGTTAAAACTAATTTCCTTCACGTGTACTTCATAACTAAAGCAGTTCTGGCGTTACAACTACTTTGACTTTTTAACGGGAATTTGATAACTAAAAACAACTGTTGTGTTATAACTAATTCGATACATTTATGTAAATTCGTTTACTAAAAATAGCTCTGGCATTACAACTAATTTGATACATTGACGTCAATTTCACTAATGAAATCAGTATTGGCATTATAAGTAAATTCATTCTTTGACGTGAATTTGGCAGCTGAATACAACTTTATTGTTATAACCAATTTGATACTTTGACATAAATTTCATAACTATAGCTCTGACATTATATATAATTTGATTATTTGACGTGAATTTCATAACTATAGCTCTGACATTATATATAATTTGATTCTTTGACGTGAACTTCATAACTATAGCTCTGACATTATATCTAATTTGATTTTTAACGTGAATTTGATAAATAAACACAGCTCTGGTAATATAACTAATTATTTTGAGATTGAATTTTGATGACTAAAACAGCTCTGTCGTTTTAATTATATTGATTTTGGGGCGTTAATTCGATAACTCAAATAATCTCTCGCGTTATCATCAATTCGATTCTTTGACGTGAATTTGATAACTGAGAATCCCTGCGTCGCTATAACTAATTTGATTCTTTGATGTCAAGTTGACAACTGGAAACAGTTGTGGCATTATAATCAATTGATCCTTCGAGTGGATTTGACAAATGAAAAACGTTGTGGTGTTATAGCTAATTTGATTCTTTGAAGAAAAATTTACAACTAAAAGCAATTATGACAATATAAATAATTTGATTCTTTAACGTGAATTTGACAACTGCTAACTATTCTGACGTTAAAATTAATTTAATTCTTTGACGTGAATTTGATAACTAAAAGCAGATTTAGCGTTAAAACTAATTTCTTTCACGGGGATTTCATAAATAAAACAGTTCTGGTGATACACCTAATTAAACTGTTTGGCGTGAATTTAATAACTAAAAACAGATTTGAAGCTATGATAATTTGATTCATTGACGTGACCTTGCAAAATAAAATAAATTTTGTGTTATAAATACTTTCATTATTTGACGTGAATTTGATATTTAAAAACACTTCTGGTGTTGCAACTAATTGGATTCTTTGATGAGAATTTGACAACTGGAAACAGGTTTGGCGTTATTAGTATATTCATTCTTTGACGTGTGAATTTAGCAACTGAACAAAGCTCTGTAGTTAGAACCAATTTCATTTTTTGACGTGAGTTTCATAAATTAGCTTTGACTTTACAGCTCATTTGATTCTTTGGCGTGAATTTTACAATCAAAAACAGCTTTCGCGTTATAACTAATTTGATTCTTTGACGTGAATTTGGCAACTTATAACTGTTCTTTAGTTACAACTAATTTGATTATTAGATGTAATTTTGATAACTAATAACAGCTCTGGCTGTATAACTCATTTCTTTCTTTGACACAAATTTGACCACTGAAACAAGTAATAGCATTATAACTAATTTTAATCGTTGACTGAATTTTATAACAAAAACAGTTCTGTCGTTATGAGTAATTTGACAACTGAAAACACTTGTGGCATTATAACTAATTTGATTTTTTCACGAGAAATTGACAAGTAAAAACAGACATGGCATTATAAATAATTTGTTCTTTTTATTGTTTGTTTGTTTTAAATTTCGCGCAAAGCTACACGAGGGTTATCTGCGCTAGCCGTCCCTAATTT
>NW_013666157.1:101965-108394 GCF_000517525.1 Limulus polyphemus
GCGTTATAACTAACTTGATACTTATTTTTTAGAATTTGATATCTAAAAATCGCTGCGTCGCTATAGCTGATTTGATCCTTTGATGTCAGGTTGACAACTAAAAACAGTTGTGGCATTATAACTAATTGATTCTTTGAATGTATATGACTACTGACGTCATATATAATTGATTCTTTAACGTAATTTGACAAATGCTAAGGGTTCCGGCGTTATAATTAATTTAAGTCTTTGACGTGAAATTGATAATTAAAAACAGCTCTGGTATTAAAACTAATTTCCTTCACGTGGATTTCATAACTAAAACAACTCTAGTGTTACAACTAATTTGATTCTTTGACGTGAATTTGATAATTTCAAACATTGACGCGAATTTGTTAACTAAAAATAGTTCTTTGACATGAATTGGAGAACTAAAACAGTTTTGGCATTATAATAATTTAATTGTTTGACGTGAATTTGATAACTGAAATCAGCTTTGGCATTAAAGCTAATTTCCTTCCCTGAATTTGACAACTAAACCAGTTGTGGTGTTACAAATAATTTGATCCTAGGACGTGAATTTGATAACTAAAAACAGTTCTTGCATTACAATTACTTTGATTCTTTGACGTGAAATCGAGAATTAAAACAGTTTTGTTGTTATGCTAATTTGATTCTTTGACGTGAATTTGATAACTAAAAACACTTTTGGTGTTATAACTAATTTGATTGTTTGAAATGCATTTGACAACTAAAAAAAGTTGTGGCATTATAAGCGAATTGGTTTTTGACTTGAATTTTACAATTTAATACAGCTGTATCATTATAACCAGTTTTATTCTTTGACGCGAATTTCATTACTAATGTTAGCTCTGACATTATACCGTTTTCAATTATATTTTTATGATTCTTCGACGTGAATTTGTCAAATGAGAACAGTTCTGTCATTTTAACTAATTTGATTCTTTAACGTGAATTTGATAACTCAAAACAGCTCTGGTATTATCATTAATTTATTTGACCTGTGAAATACTTTTCATGTTAAGGTTGAATTATGCTACAGGTGGACTACACTTAAACAGGCTAGGTAGCAGGATGCTTGGGAAAGTTATCAACATAGTTCATTAAAGCCAGTTTCAAATAAATTTCCAGACTGGTGAGGGAGCTTGGAATCAACAAATCATAGGAAAGCTAAGGCAACAAGAAGTTTGTATATAGGAGGTAACATAGTTCATAAAATGATAAATAACTGTCTGAAATATATGTATGTCAAATTTTACGAAACAAACCAGATTCAACAAAATGCTGTTGCTATTATTCTACTGCTAGGGGTGTTAATAATTGTTTGTTTGTTTGCTACACGAGGGCTATCTGCGCTAGCCGTCCCTAATTTAGCAGTGTAAGACTAGAGGGAAGGCAGCTAGTCATCACCACCCACCGCCAACTCTTGGGTTACTATTTTACCAACGAATAGTGGGCTTCACCGTCAGATTATAACACCCCCATGTTTGGTGTGATGGGGATTCGAACCCGCAGATTGCGAGTCGGGCACCCTAACCTGGCCATTAAGAATTAAATGGATAAGTTCAGGTCTCTTATTGAAATAGAAAAACAAATGATATAAAAGGGATTACTGAAACCTTTTTAGAATTTGGAAACATTGTTCGTTTGGTACAGGAAGATACTATGTGTTTGATACCCCCTCAGTTATTAATTACATTTTTCAAAATTTCTTTATTTCCTTTCAGTTATGTGTTGATGCAACAAAGTCGCTAAAGTAAACACATCTAAATTTTTCCTTATTCTAGATCTGCCTAAGACCTAGATTACTGTTTTTGCAACTAACCACATTTTATTGCAGGAAAGATAGCTAATAATACAGAGCAGAAAGCATCACGTAGGTAAGGTGTGGTTGTGTTGCAATTAACTCTGTTCTTACTGTGTGATATAAAGTTGCGTTTCCTCCTGTTATACAAGTCATTTTTTATTAAAGTTTTGAGATTGTTCTTAGAGTTCTAAGACTTCATTGATAACTTATCGGGGTTGTTCTGTTTTCATTGACTCGAAACCTATGGGTTCTTGTTTCGAATTTCATCACAGAACATGCTTATTATTCTTGTCCTTTCATCTTTGAGTGCATTATAATTCAACAAACAAATTAACAGTTCATTTTACATTAGTTTGAATGTAACTTACAGAGGGTTCACATAGAATTAGTAAAATAAATGTATTAAAGATTTCTCCACTTGCCCTTTTTTGTGCATTGTGTTTGTGACTTTGGCTGTTTTTCTTAATGAAGATTGTTCTTATGACCTTTCTAGGTTTTACCTCTTTCTTTACGACAAACTCAGCTAGAGTTCAAAGAGAAATACAAGCACGAAGTGTATAAATAAATAAGTTGAGTGCTCTTTTGGGTTAGATGTGGGAACAAATTATTTAACAGAATTCAAGACTTATATGAAAAATTATCAGAGATATGTTTAGAATAAAAAAGGGGATGAATAAACCTGTGCGATATATTTCTTGTTAAGGGTGAATTATGCTAGAGATGGGTTACACTTAAGCAGGTTAGGTAGTAGGATGTTTGAGAAGTTATAAATATATCTATTAAAGCTAGTTTAAGTTACAAGTGAAGAGTGGTGAAGGAGCTTGGGAAAGATTGGAATGAATAAATCAATGGGAAGCTAGAAAAACAATAAGTTTAAAATAGAAGAATTAGATCACAAAAACATAAAGCAGATTCAAGGAAAGGTATAGTTGCTATTATTTTAATGTATGACTTTAGGTCTCTTGTTGAAATGTATACTATGATATAATAGGAATTATTGAAACTATTTTAGAAGTTGGAGAACATTGATGGCATGAACAGAATGGTATCTTGTGTTTACTACCTCCCTAGTCAATACGTACATTTTTCGATATTTCTATATCATCTTTTAGTTCTATTTTACAGAAAGTTGCTGAAATAACTACAACTATCTCTTCCCGATCCTAGCTCTGCCTGGAACATGGATTCAGTAATTAGCAATTAACTGCATTTTCTTGCAGGAAAGATTGCTTGTAACATCCAAGAGTAAAATGTTGTCTTTTTATCAGTGAATATTGTAATTTCTCATACTTTCCTTTGCCCCTGCAATAACGCATCAGTGGATGAATACTATATATTTGCAAAGAGAAGTTGTGTGCAACTTGGTTCTGTTGTTATTGTATTCTGTAGTATAAAAACCCAAGCTATCTCCTGTTGAACAAGCTTTCCCTTAAAGTTGTGAGATTGGTTTCTTAGAGTTTTAAGACAATTAAATGTTGCTATACAGACACTGGATATCTCGTAAAGCTCTGTTTAGGATAATTTATTTTATTTAATTATTAAATTATCGGGATTGTTTTATTTTTATTTCAGTGTAGCCTACAGGGAGTTCTCACTAAACTGGCAAGAGAAATTTACTAAAGGTTTAACCACTCTTGTTTTACCAGTTCAACAAATCCATCGAAAACACGTGCCCTCATTTTTGTGCATTGTGTCCATGATTTTGATTATTTTTGTGAATAAATGTTGTTGTTATGGAAGTTCTGTGTTACAACTTTTTTTTCATTACAAACTCTGTCAGTTCAGAAAGATATACAATGTTGATGTTGTGAAGGTCTTTAATGGCCATCACCTTGCTGCTGTGAGCCCAGGCTGGAGAACATTGGCCATCTAGAGCACCCAAAAGGCCTGACAAAGTTCTCCCCTGTGGTTGAGCCTAAGCAATAGAAGAGCTCAAATGACTGAGGATTATTAGGATGGCATGCAGCCTATGGTGTCTGAAACCAAGTGGGATGATCTCTACAGCACTCTAAGGTACTCACTGACCAGATAAATGGAGCCTCAACTCTTGTCAATGCCCCTTATAGAAGAAAGAGAAGAAATGTCATTGATTGGCAAGCTTCACTAACATCAGTTGTTTTGCTAGCAGATGTGATGGTTGGCAGTTGCAAAAAATGTCAGCAGTGATTGGTGGAGCAGTGGGTAAATTCTCTGTCAAGGGAGGCAACTTGTTACTGACATGAGAATCAATGACCTGCCATGAGTGTATGATCTTCTCCAATTTAAGCTTTCTCACTTGCAGGCGATGCAATGGACATTCAGAAGTGTGAAGAGCTAATGTGTTAAGCAGCAAAGAGCTTCCCAGAAATGGAAAGCGAGTTGCCGAGGTAACCACGAGTCGTGGGATAACCCGAGAGTTTACAGAACTGGTAGATGAGGTACATCCAGAAGCCAATCATTCTGTTATCACGAGGTCAGAATCAATGCTCGGCAAAGTGTAGAGCTTCTTAAGCTTACTCATTAAGGATAATTTATTTCATTTAATTATTAAATTATCCGGATTGTTTTATTTTTATTTTAGTGTAGCTTACAGAGAGTTCTCACTGAACTGGTAAGAGAAATGTATTAAAGGTTTAACCACTCTTGTTTTACCAGTTCAACATGGGGCAATTAAAGTTTATACTCAGGTTAAGGTGTATGTTAATAGATGCACACGACTTTGCATGTAAACAACTAAAAAAGGTACTAAAATAAGACAGTAGAGGAATAAATGTATCAAATTGGAGTCTTTGGTTTGTGCCAACAGCATGGAAGCCTTTTGATTCCAGCTTAACAGGATGTCATCTTGTTCTCTGACAAATCAGTCCATTAATGTACAAGTTGAGGGATGTGCAAAAGCACATTGTTCATCTTGATCGGCTGCATCCATATATGGCCAATGAACCTCTGGTGAACTGGCTTTATCAAGGACTAGAAAAGAAGGAAGTTGAGCTGGATGGAGAGGAAATCATTGTTTTATACCAATTTTACCCTGACGATGACGAGAAAAGAACTGAGAGTACTTATCTGGCTGTTCAAGATGAGACTGATGATAAAATGCTATATCAACAAACGAGAGTCATCTTCAACAGTCCACAGAACCACCAATGACAATCTTACAATCGATATGGCTAAGACAGAGATAGAGAGATTATTTGATCAATTTCCTGATAGCTGAAAAGAAGTAGCAGTCCTTTTTTTCAAAACTATCACATGATATTCATCATACAGTGTCCACACTTCCTTATGTGATTTTCGCTTGATTACGACACTGCTAGTATGTATGATCCAGTAAATACAATGCCTAGCACATCACCTGGTTGTATTTTTGGAGACGAAAATTAGGAGATCCAAAATTCAGCTGAAACAGTGTTCCAATTCTTGATATCTGAGCTATTGGGTGGTATTGTAAAGTACAATGTAATGTACTAGATTGTATGATTACCTCTTGATCATCTGAAGGTAGGATGGTTTGTTGTTCATAAGCTTAAATGGTCAAAAAGGATTTGTGATATTTATTTTACAAGCTATTGAGCAGAGTTTTACTATAAGAGATATCTATAGGATATCAGATACTAACTGCTCGAATATAACAGTTTGTGATGGTTCATGATGCCGAGAAACCCACTTGAAGTAAATATGTACATAGCAGAAATGGCTGATATGCAATATCAAAATATTTTATTTAAAACACAAGCAAGTAACAACATTTCGACCTCCTTAAGTCATCATCAGGTTAAAAATGACATTTGAAAAATTGACCATTATTGATCACGTGTCGTGGGGAATACAGCAACAATAGGTATAAGATTGTAGGGGGAGTTGTATATATTTAATCTGTTACATATGGTAACTAACATTTAAGGGAATAATTAGTATAAGCATAGAAGTTTCTTGGTGCTGGTTCAATGTGGTTTTAAGTTCTTGTATTAAAGGAGCTTCTTTAATTTTTCGTTTGTTTACGTCTTTGTTACTTGTTTGTGTTTTAACACAGTTGAAAATGGCTTTGCAACTTTTCTTTTCAAGCTATTGAGTGATTTGAGGTAGATGAAAAGTCCGAGACGTTTTGCGAGAATCACTCACCTGATGAGTAGCGAGAGCTCATTGTAGATTATCACATAATATATTCTAGTTCCTGGTACACTCAAAAAGAAAATGTAGAACTTCACCACATGCAGTTGTAAAAGTGGATGTCGTGTAGATTATTCGTTTAGAGTTCAACTTAAATCCAGTTAACAATATATTTATTTAAGATCCAGGTTTACAGTCGCGAGTAGAGTACACAAGTCACAAACTCGAGGAAGTTTAGAGTTAGAATGAAGGACTGACACGGAGACTTGAGATTCAAAATACAAACATTAATTCAATATATTAAGATACTCGGCTCATCGAGATTACTGAAGGTATCTTGAAGAGTTTCATTGATAAACTTACTTAATTATTCAATCTCAGCAGGTAACTATTCTTCGGTTAAAGTTTCAATAATACTTATTAGATTTCTTACTACGATCAATATGTTTGTTAAGTCAATCAATTAAGTTTGTTTGTCTGTTTGTTTTGAATTTCGCGCAAAGCTACACGAGGGCTATCTGTGGTAGCCGTCC
>NW_013666157.1:109331-143033 GCF_000517525.1 Limulus polyphemus
GGATTCGAACCCGCGACCCTCAGATTGCAAGTCGAGCACCCTAACCACCTGGCCTTGCCGGGCTAACACATTAAGTAAAATATCCTCAGACACAACTTTCGTTAATTCATTAATACTAAACACTTTACATCCGATTCCTAATTACATTATCCGACTGAGAGAGATAGCAATAGTTACTTACATGGAGCTTGAGCGGGAAATGTTGGTAATTCCTGGCAATATAGACATGTTCTCGTTGTTGGTGCAATTCGGTCAGGCAACATCAGCGGCAACTTCAACAGCAGGTTGATAGCTTCTTCTCAAGAGCCAGGAGACTGACTTTTTGCCCCAAAACACGGGGTTTTATACCATTTTCTTTGGTATCATTATGATTCTCCACAAAGTGTACACATCCAACTCGTAAGTAGATCTGTCACTTAATTGGTTGAATTTTGTTGACTCATCGTCATTCTCGGAACCAAAACTGATTCAATAACTAATTAAGATTGAAGATGGCCAGTTGGAAGTCTGTTTGCATGTATTTCTCCTCGTCTTCTTCAGATCAAAGTTCCACCAAGAGTCTCCAATTTCCTTTTCAGTCTCTAATGGAGTTAATATAAACTTTCTCTCTACTGCAGTGGCATCGGTTTATAGATGAAGTAAAATAGTCGATTCTTAACATTGCCTGGAATGCATCTTAGTTTATACTTAACACATACATTGCCTTTCTTGGTCAAGTGTGGTTGTGTAACTCTTCTTCCGCATTCATTAGATGTGCCTAACATTTATTCATATTGCATGTATGTATGTCATATATGGAATTTTATAAAATTATATTTTTCATTTCTTGAAGCATTTCAAAATAGCGTAAAATGCTGCAAATGCTTCCCAGTGAATAAGTTGTGGTTTGAGTTTATATTGAAATATACTATAGTAACTGCACGAACAATTGATCCTTACTTACGAAAATTTTAGCTGAGAAGTCTTAGTTCAGTTGAATTTGGTCAGGAATTATAAATTTCATGATGCCTCAAAAGAAAAACAGAGTTTCATGGAAGCATTTTACTAAATAATAGTTACCAACAGAAGCTTCACAAAGTAATCCAAGATGGTTATATAGTAATCTATTGAAAGCTAGTAGTATATGTGATAATGTAAAATGAAGATAAATGTATGTGACAATGTATGTGTTTAAATAAATAGATGTGTGTGGTTGTGTAGAAACATTACAGGAAGTCATTCATGAGTGCTGTATAGCCACATATGAATGAAACCTAAGGAGTTGATCTGGATGTTAAGACTTTATGATATGAAGTTAACTGTGGTTACTGGCCTGTCAGGAACTTTTTGAAGATACAGAGTGCCTATTATTTTCATAAGTACTTGTGAATGTTTCAATTTCAGCCTGGAAATGTTCGATGGTAGTGAATTTTCATGAAAATATAAGATTACCAGAAGGTCCCACTCTACATCCGAGAGTAAGCACCTGTTGTTTCCCTACAAGAGTGGTGCAAGATATTTCAATTGGGGTGAATCAAAATTTTTAGTAGGTGAAATTGTCAGAAGCATATAAAATTTACAGGCATAGCTTAAATATCATAATAAATATAAACTTGATGTACATAACACTTTATTTGATTGTGATAGAATATCTTCAATCATACAGTTTGCAATATTCGGGAAAGCACAGTTTTCTACATATTTTCTTACAGTACGAGGTGACGCATAAAATGTATAAAAATGCTGGTTGTAAATGTGCTGGGGAAGGCTGCAACTAAGTGACGAAACTTTATAAATTTCACACTAGCTAGTATTAAATATGTAGCTGAAGTAATGTTTCTAAGGAAAGATAATGAGTTTAAGCGGGTCTTAACGGTCAAAAGTAGATGTAATTATTGCCTAATACGAGTCACTGAATGTGTATAACATCTGGTTTTACAGTAAAAGTGCTGGCCATCGTCATACAATAAAGGCAGTACGTGTGGAAATGTTTTGATCAAGAAGAGACTCAGTGAGATCTGAGCAGTTCATGGGTGCCAAAGATACATGTTCTACAGGTGTACAGGGTATAAGCACACGTCCCTGTAGAAATGTCAGTTGACCAAGATTATTTGCATATTAGTCAGATTCTAATGGTAGTTTTAGAAAGTATTATGGTTGTAAATAGGTGGTTATGATTCTCTGTCAACCTACACCCCAAGCTGACCTTTTTACGAATTCGACTACATTGAACTTTCATTTTCAATCTGGACTTTTACTTTTTAAGGTCAAACTCCGAACCAGTTTGGCTAACTTAATATTCAACTAGCGAGTGGTATTTTGTAATATTGTGTGCCAACGTCTGCATTATTTCAAACTGTTATGATAGGACAAGACCATCATTATCAAACATACAATTAGTTTTTCATGTTTGGCAAAGGATTTGGACTTCCTCAAAGATGCCTGGTCCTAACTTGCCTTTCCTCCAGATAGAAATCTTGGATGAAGATGCACTGGACATTTGGGATCTTGTCAGGTTGTCTCTAAAGTGTACAGAAGGTGGGCAGCCCCAGCCAGTATAGAACTAGCTATGAACCCATGCCAGCTCTTCAGCCACAGCTTCTCATAGCAACAATCAGATTGGTAGTCAATAGTTCACATGGAACGTCTGGGCATCAGGAACCTCTACTTAGGAGTCCCATCAGACACCAAGATGAAAATACCAAATGTGCACCCACCTCCACAGGACCACTATATCTTGAAGCCAAGAAAGACCTTCCCAAAACTAAGAGTTAGCCTCAATGGTAGGCCAAGCAATGGGAATAAAAATGATGGTAATTGACCGACACCATCACCCTCTAAAGTTATGAATCCAGCAACTACCATCAGGGGCCAGCTAGATGCTTCAACCCATTGCCTGTGCCAACTCCAACAATGACATTTGCAGTAAATCAGGGGCCTCCACTTCGATGGCTGACCCAAAATGTTATGGAGATTGCTGGTTCCCAAAGTCCAGTGAATCATAGGACACTAAAGGCCGAACATGCTCTATTTAAAAAGTCCCAAGAACTGCCTCAACAACAACTGAAGGTGAACTTCCCAATAACCCCCATCACTGTAGTCTTGGCTCACATGCAGATTCATGTACTAAAGTGGAATTGCCAAGAAACAGCTGCTAAATGGACAAAAATCTGGGCTTTGTAAAATCAGGATGAAGATCATTTTTGATAACACTCTATGCTATCCTCTCAGTTAGAGAAAGATGTCCAGCAGCTGAAGGTAGAGCTGGATTAGACTAAGTAGGCCTGGGTCAAAGCCATCATATGAAAAATGATGGCAGCTAATTAATGATCAACCACCACTTTAAAGTAACTGTTATCTGGACTCAACGTTAAAGTGAGTTGGACCTCGTGCTGACCATTGATCTGAGTGTACCTTTTATAAAAATTGTATTTCACTTTTATTTTAATTCTATCTGTATTTGTCATACTGTTATAAGCTATAACATAGACCTTAATTTAGATGTTTGTTTGCTAGAGAGGGGGTGTTATTACGCTATAATGAAGAAGTAATAAATATTGAAATTTCATGTAGTTAGTGTAAAGTGAGAAACAGTTTAAATGCCAGAATCAGTTAGTTAGTGAAGTATTTAATGAGTGATTCACTTCAGTGTTAGTAAGGAAGAATTATCGTGTTTATTCAGTTACTTGATGGATTCGCCGAGGAATTCTACAAATAAGTTCACAAGTAAGTTAGGTGTACATAGCATTAGTGTTGCAGTTCCTATCGAAATATTGTTTGTGTCAGAATGAACGTAGCCTGCAGCAAACATTATTTAATTAATAAATAAATTCGTTATTGTTTCGTGAACTGGATGTGGCATTCTTTCTTACAAATAGCTCAAAAGACCCCATCCAACAATAGATTACACTATAATGGTGATAATAAAGGGTTATTTCGATATGCATTAATGTATTTGGGAAGTTGCATTCTATATGGAACTCTTCATTTTGAATTAAATTAACTGTCTATTGAGTGATTATAATTGTTAAACTGATTTTTTTCTTCTTTTGCAAATCTACACATCTATGTTAAATTATTTAATTTTGGCATGTAAATGCTATATTTTAATTTATATACTAAATCGAGGTTATATTCTTATATTCGCAGCTTTGTATTTTGTTGTTAGAAGACTTACTGGCATCTCTCGTATAAATAGAGGAGCATAGAAGTTAGGTCCATATTAACGGAATTCTCAGACCTGGCTTTGGTGTATATTTTCTGACGAGTTGCAAGAGATAGGTTGCAAAGAACGAGACTGCACTCAAGTTGACACAAAAACCAAATATTTAATAACATTTTCACAAGTTACAATGAAAATAAACAACAGGGCAAGTAATCTCGTATTTAAAAATTTAAAGGTGTAGTACTAGCAAGAGCGATGAAGGCTAATAAACAATGAACTCTTGCTAGTGCATGTTCTTCCTATTGCAAATTAAATTAGAATACTAACAGAGAATCTTCACAAGATAAATGTAAAACAAAGTAAACCCCGTGAAATCCAAGCTGGAGCTTGGATTTCTCCAGAACACTAATAATCTTTATTACTTATGGTATAATTAATTATTCGGACTATTATTCTCGTCTTTATTATGTGTATTAATATTTTCACAACGTTTCGACCAGTGAATTCTCCCGCCCGTTGCCACTTGTATATCAAACATTTTTGTATGTGTTACAACCAGAAAGCTTTCTTTGTGGAATTACCTGGATTCGAACCCCGGACCTATGATTCCGAATAGAGGCACTCTAACCACTTGGATATTAGGTTTTAGCTTTCACCTAGAACTACACTAGCTACGTAAGAAAAAACAAAGGTTAGTAAGCAACTCACTTGAGCGCCTGTTTACCTCCAACCAAGTCACTGTGAAAAATAATATAAATTATAAAATTTTTATATTTCAACTAGAGGGGAGTAAAACATAGTATTACGTGTACTGTCTGTTCCCAGACATGGTACATTATGATAATTTGAGATTATTGCAAATATAGATTTGCTATAAAATTATGTGTACAGAAGAAGACCTTTCGCGCATGTCACGATATTTTACAGTACTGCAATCAAAATTTAATTCAACAACTACCATCAACGTATGTTAATAAAATTGGAATGAAAACAGTTTGGAACGCAAATTTTGTGCCATTTGACAGTCTGAGCTTTGATTTCTCAGCTTCAGAATTTTTCTTACATAAAAAAATGGCGGCTTCAGTTTCCAACATACACTATACATAATTACCCACAAGAATCAAAATTTTGTACCTCCCACCTTATTGATTTGTCAATATGTTCATTAAACATACCAGAGAAGACCCCCCTTTTTTTACTTTATAGATTATTTGCTAATCAACCTTATATGGATGTTGGACATCCTTATAACCAACAGAAAGAACAGATTCTCCTCTTCATGAAGATTAGTATCGTTTTCTCGCGGATATTATTTAATTGATAGTAATTGCTGCTCTAGATGACCGAAGGAATTTTTTCTAACATGTTTATAGCTTACTTAGAAAGCTACATAAATTAGAGTCATTTTAGGATACATTGTTCCAGTGACTGATAAGTTTTGTGTTCTAACATGCATATTTGAAAGTTACATCAATTTTGTTTTGAAAATCCAAGTTTGAGATTTAACAGGGCTTAGGGAAGAATGAATTTGAGTTCAAAAATGTGAGTATACCAAATCCTTATTTTTAGGTATATTTTTCAATTATTGTTTTTTTTAAGAAAAGTAACTAAAATGTAAAAGTTATAAACTTTTCAGCTTAAAAAACTTCAATAAAATAAAACACCAAACATTTCCCAAGCTCGAGGCATAAGCAAGCTGTTATGTTTCACTGTACCATCACATGCTGAAAACAGCTAATGGCTCCCACTGTCATTTACTACAAGAAAATTACACTGCAGTAGGTGAAGAGATTAACAACTGCAACTGTTAACTTTCTGAACAATACTGAAGTCAGTTGATAGCAAAGGATGGTATTACTCCTTTTATTTCATACTGGTTAACAGTACACGGATGATTTCTTAACACACCCGTGAATCAAGTAGGTAGGTTGGTAATGTTAGGATAGAGAGAGAGAAAAAAAAAGAGTTAAGATATAAAATTTTATATAGAAAACTTTTGGTATCCGTTAAAAAGGTTTTATAGGTTATGCAAATGTAATACAAAAACTGCAAAATCAAAAGTGTTTTTTTCGTACCAAAAAAAAATCACCTTTTACTCAAATTGACTCGGTAAAGTATTTGGAAATTCATGGAAATTGTTAGTGGAATTATTTTACCAACAATTCTGGTTTTTATGTACAACAGACAAATATTTACTTGCAGAATTAAATACACTAAGAGCTATCAAATAAAGGTGTCACATAATACGTTTGTCTTTTCCTTAAACTATTGTTTGTGTTGGAAGTAAAGATTGCTTCATTATGTACAGTCTCTTTCTTTCCTCCGATCAAAGTTGTAGAGTTCGGATTTCACTATATTATTGTTTTCAGTCAAAACCTCTTATTATTCTTACCAATTACTCTTAAGATGAAGTCAATGTAACTAAGAATAACACACATCAGATTTGCTTTTGTAGAATGTTTTCCTCCTGATGAGGGTAGTTGCCTGTGTTGTCTTATTAAATTGGAGCTTTGAATTTGAGGAAATGGCACTTCCCACACATCAAAGGAAGAAGAATTCAGCATTGAGGAGAAATGGTCATCAGAGAGCATTGGTATATATAGAAAAAGTCATCTCTTGGACTTTTGCAAATGCTGCAAAGGTCCGTGACAACTTTCTCACTGCAGCTGTAGACCCAGGAATGAGAACTAAAATAATTTTATGCACCCAGAGCAGCCAATTAGGATCTACTACTTAGTCAGAATGACATTGAAAAAAGTTTTATGCAAAAAAACACATTGATATAATTATGCATTTTAGATATCCGTAAAATTTTGAAAATAATTTTACACACTACATAAACTTTTACTGGAAAGAAAATAAGCTTTATATGGTATCCACTGGAGATGATATTGTCTGATGTGCCACACTAAGTACAAGTGAATCAGCGTGGCATGGGCCGTTTGTTCAGTTTCGCATTCAGGTTTCTTTCCAGTGGACTTTTCTGGAAAGTATTTTAGTGCAAAGTGATATTTATTCCCAGGTGGCAGTAGTCATAGTGCACAAAAGGATTGGGCAGCCCTGCCCACCATAGCTACAACAACTCTGTATGTGATAATTCGAATTACTACAGTAAAAGCTACAGAAAGTGTAAAATTGCCAAACTATCACTCCTATTAATAACACACAGTGTGTTCAACAGATTGCTTTGGCCACACGATACAATACTGCGTGTTTTGATGTGAGCCGACAAATATCTTTTGACCAGGACAATAGTTTTTGTGTTGTTTCTAAAGGAAATTTTAGGAGAGATGATTGTTGTAACTTTAACCTACACTTTTAACCAATCATAATTTCATTAACATCACATTCTAATTCTGACTTTATTTGTTAAAGGTCAAGTTCTGAACCCTTTTGCCTATCTTGTTCCCACACAGCCTTTATGTGATTTTTAGACTTGTTCTCAGATCCAAATGCTACTGCTTAGTATGGAGAGTGAAAATGCTGTAAATTATTTGTTTGGGCACTTTTCAGACATCTCTGATTACTCCATGGAGCCTAAGACTCCAGGAGCTCAGCTGATGTTCAGCCAAGTAGAATGAGGTCCAATGAAATAAGACGTGTTGCTTGCCATCTTGACAGGCATGCAGATAGTGAACAGGTTAGCTGTGAAGTCTCCAGGGAACCAAAGCTGAAAGACCACCAAGAATCACCAGTGATAACAGCAATATCCAGAAAATGAGTTGTCAACCACCAACTCCACTCCAATACACTCCAGTCTACCAACAGCCTACTCCAACCCCGTCAAATTGGAGGTGGTTGATTCTTCAGAGACTCATCCCCAGATACTAAAGTGTCCCATAGGCAGGTGCCAAGTGGGAAAAACTTCACCAGTGAACAATGTGCATACATCTGCAACTAGAGCACTATACTTGTAAAAATCTTATTATTCTACCTATCTAATTACTCAAAAACAACAGGTTTTAGTACCTTCTACACCATTGTTACTCTTGAAGATATGTCTTTCAAAATTTTCAAATCTTTTTGCAATTTTGTTAAATTAATGCTTTGTGTTAGTAAATACACATTTCTATAATAATGTTAGTTTTCTAAAATCATTGCTTCATAATCAATTTTTCACAAACTACAATTTTTTAAATTGGGATTATGGTGTAACTGCTAAGAGCAAGAGTATCCAATTTATGAAACTATGCATTCTAATCAAGAATGTAAAACGAACAGCATATTTACCTAGCTTTACTTATTATGACTTGAATTTTAATGATTATCTGTCCAACATACTTACTGATGGATTGTAGTGCTGTTTCTGCTAAAATACTCATTTTCTGTTGTTTACATTAAGAAGACACATGAAACTGACATGGCATGGGATACAAACACATGTCAATGATCTATCAGGATCAAATGAAAATGTACAACCATTTCTTTTATGTCTTGCACAACATACAGAATCAACATAATTCCTCACCAGATATGTGGTACAAATGAAACATTTATTTTAAATAAAATATTTTACACACCTATTAATATAGAACTTAAATGATACAAACAACTACAAGAATCAATTGCTCTACCAACAAATGGGTTATAATACTTGTCTTTGGCAAAACTTAAAATTTACTGAAATCAGGATTATATACCACTAAGTGTAAAGTGTGTGTATTTTTGCACTTCTAAGAAGTAAGGACATTTAAATTGGTAAATAACGAGCATACTGCCAATTCAAAGTGTTTCTGGTTTGCTTTCTTACTTGCGTAAGTAGAATTTTTACTTTGTACTAATTATTTTTTAGATTATGAAATCCTGATTAAGTTATAAAAAATGACTATTCAATAATGTAGCTATGAAAAGCCACGATGCAGGTGTCTTTTTCATAACTATTTTTGAATAGTGTTGCAACTTGAATACCATACACAAAGTAGTGAAGATGATCCTCTGTGCCAAGTACCTTAATAAGTTAAAGACTGTTTGTAGACTAACTGATCTTAACAGATAATGATTTATGGTTTCATGACCCAATTAACATTATTTCAGCTTTCTGAAGAAGTTGTCCCCAGTGTAATGCAGCTTCAGGGAAAATAAAAACATAAGAAAAGTGTGTCACTACAATGTATGGACCTAATGTACATATATCAACTAATACTTCAACACTGGGTTAGGTGAGACCTTTACCAAATATCATGCTTGCCACAAACACACAAATATTTTTATAAGAGCAGTAAAGTTTGTGAAATAATATTTTAGGAAAGAATAAGAAAATTCAAACTTGCTAGTTCACTACCAGATTATCAAAAGGAAACATATGCCACTAACAAATCTAGTTAGTGACCAAGATAATTAAACTCAATCTTGGTGTGATTTCAATAACTAAAGAAATGCTGTGATTTTGAAAATACGAAATATTCATATGAAAGAAAAGTTAAATTGGAATATTTATTATAATAAAAGGTACATAAACTGCTTTATTTTACTGTGAATTGAGCATATTTCTAACTTACACAATACATTCCAGAAATTCAGCCCAATTCATTCTGATAGTTTAAAAACAATTTATGTGATATACAAAGGCTCTACGATCAAATCGATCTACCGACAAAACTCGGGTATGTGGCAGTCAACACGCCGTCTTTTTCTAGCCTGCATCTGGCTGAAAAACTCCCTGATATCCTCTTCCCTTACAACCTGCAAATTTACAATGTGCAGTTTTAACTGTACAACTGATGAAAATTTAAAGTTATGCTTTTCTGTAACACTGAAAGCAATTTCTAAGTATGAATCTCATACAAAACTCATATTTAATTTCAGTTAGTTTGAATTCATATGAAAACTTATTGTTAAAAATCAGAAAAACATCACTTACTCTTCTACTGCATACATTTCTGACATAAGACTAATTAATACAAGAACAGAAATATTTTGGAATATTTATCTGTAGAAACCTGTAGAAAAGCAATGTACCCACAAACTGTGTGAAATATATTTTTATCAAGTATTTCTTTACTGAAACAAAGACAACACAATGCCGAGATATTTAAGATTATACAAATGTAAGTTATCATTCCACTAACCTTTTTGGAATCAGCAAATTTTTTGAGGTAATCTTTCAACTCACTCTTCATGGTGTTATATTCTAAAAAAGAAGCAATATTTTCACCATACAGAAACATCAACAGTAAAACTATAACACAGTAAATAACCTTATAGTCATAGCTCCTAAATCATTTTAATGAATACAGTTCAATGTTAAATTTGGAAATCTTCATTACACTAAAATGAAGTTATGTTGGTTATTGAAGACTTCTGATTTGATGAGAAAATGTGCAAGTCTGGTAAACCAGATGTTGACTCACATGATCTACAAGATATATTTCACTAACAACAAACACATTGGTAGAGAAAATCATCAAACTGCTGAACCATCTCATCAAGGCCTTAACTCTTTTTTTTGGTCTGGTAGAATGACACCATTAACACATTTGTTTTGTTCTCATACTTCAAATACTTAACTCAATTGGCATAAACTTGGTGTGTATGCGTGTGTGTGTGTGTGTTTTGTTATATCAAAGCTACATCAGGCTATCTGCTCTGTCCACCGAGGGGAATCAAACCCCTGATTTTAGCATTGTAACTCCAAAGACTTACTGATGTCCCACTGAGGGACATGAATTTGGTACTCACTTTGTACGTAATATCTAGTTTATGTTTGAAAAATAATATAATTTGACATTAGTATTTGTACATATTATGTTGTGAATTTCTGAAAATCTTGTCTGAAAAGTTTTTAAAAAATAATAGAAGTCTTACTTTTTGTCTAAGAGTTTCTGTTTTTCTTATTGTGTGCCTAAAATATTATATACGTATCCAACAGAACTGTTTTACCAATAAAACTATAATTTTTGTGTCAGTGTTTTTCTAGTAACAGCATAATTTTTTCATCTAGTTATATAACCCTCTGCACATAGGTAGGGCTCAGAGGGCATGTCATCATGTTTGTAGACTTATACTCAAAATTTTATTTAACTATCATTTTATAAATGTATGTTAATAATTTTGGCATCAAATTATAGATTATAATTCAAATTTTAGTGTTATGCATTAGTTGATTTCTTAAGTTGAAAATAAATATTAAATAAAAGAGGCTAAATATCGATTTTTGTGTGTGTCATGTAGTACGTAGTCTTCTGGGTTCAGTCAGATTACATTTTATGATACCCACAATACACTGTCTATAGTTTCTTATGAATGAAAAACTCAAATTTCCAATATTGGCAAGCTAGAATATAAAATAAGAACCACCCACCATTTCTATTTGATGAGATATCTCAATATTTAACAAATCCACCATACTGGCTCCACCCACCACTTCATCATTTGAGAAGCCTTATCTACTCATTCTTTTGTATACCAATAACTTTATAACCAATCGAAAGCTGTATATTTCTTCTACATATTTCTGTATTACGATCAAGGCTATTTACTGAACAGAAATTTTAGACCAAATACAATGTAGTTAGGAAACCTGGTAAATTACAGTGGATTTTTAGAGTATCCATACAGTAATGTATAATATTTTGGTATTCCAAAATGCTTATATAAAGTCTACAAAAATTATATTTTTCCATCTCCTCATGTAAATTTGGACGAAGCATACGATGAGGGTTAGCAAGTACAACTCACAAGTACAAACAAGTACTTCATAGCATTGTAAGTAGTAGAGATCGTTTTCCAAATATTTTTATTTACTGTTCTACGTTTTAAGAAAATTAACTGACATTTAAGTATTTATTTCAAAATAATAATATATACATATGTAATGTATGATAACAAAAATATTACTGTATTTTACAAAATACTTGTGCACTAGTGCTAAGAGTAAGAGACTTCTACTTTTTTATTATGGACGAGTATAATTCCTTATTGAACTTGTGTTATTTTTCTACTCATTTACATTGAGGTAAAATAAAAACAAATTACACAAGACTTGGCAATTCAGGAAAAGTACGTAATTTGAGAAAGATGGAATGGCTTATAAAAGTCAAGGAAATACATTTATCACTGATAAATTGATCTTAACACAATACAAGTGTATAGATTAAGGAAAATTTGTATAAAAATGTTTCAGTAAAAAACCAATATTAAAAATAAGAACCAAATGGAGAAGTTTTAGAACATATTACTGTACATTCAAACAAAAAGTAGTCATTGAATAATTTGTTTCTAAAATAATAAGCAAGAAGGCTAAGCCAAAAATACTAGCACAACCAAAATGGGCTGTACTTAAATTACTGGAAACTATGCATTTATTGGTTATTGTGTAGGCATGGTAATATGAGAAACGAATGTTCATAAGCACTTACACACCTTTACCAACACTAAATCATGACCACCCAGGAGGTTAACTAATATCCAACTACTTAACAAGTTTATTGGATCGGATACAACTTTGTACAGAGCCACCATTCTACTGTAAAGAAGCTGATAAATTCCACCCTACCATGTTCTTGGAGCTGGGACTCAAATAGACTCTGTAGGAAACGTCCACTTATTGGATCAGCATGGACTTTCTACAAAGTCATAACATAAAGATTTTATAATATTTTAGACAATTGTCACTGAAACCATTATCCTGTCAATGTGTTGATAAATCATAACCTACTGTGTTTTCAAAGCAGGAAAAGTTTTGGGAATTGCACCTCATGAGCTTATTTGGTATTGACGGTGTCAAACTAAGTAAGGAGCGGCAATTCATTACTTTATGTTCGGCAGGTTTCCACTACAGCTGCTAACCATAGAATAAACATAGGAAAACTCTCAGGAATTTTACTTTGGAACTTAGTGATTCACACTGAAAAAGACAGTACAATATTCATTTTGTTTCATCTAGCTTCTATCATTAAAATTGCTACAGAAAATAAGTGTGATAAGTATAAGCTCTGACCACAAGTTCTTTGAGACTTTGTGATCAATACTATACACTTCATTTTACACTTTGCAACCTTTATTTTTGTCATACTTTGGTTACTTGTCTTACAACCTGGAAAATCAAGTATAATGTTACAGTAGAAAAAATGACAGATAAGTGTTTGATATTTAATTATGAGTTTTTATATTTTTTATTTCTTTTCTTTATGTATTATTATAAAAGTAACTAAAATGTAAAAAAATAGAAAGTTGTTGGGCAAGATAAGGAAAAAAATCTTCATGGGATATACTAGCAAGCAGCTTGTGCATAATGCTACTCGATACGGTAACATGTACCATGTAATTTTCAAATTGTGTCAGGGTATTTCTAGTCAAACACATTCAAAATTTAATAAAACAAAAATTAATAAATATAAATAGATGTATACTTTTACGACAATTAAACTATTTAGAATAAACATTTGTGGTTTCCTATTACAAAATGCAGTCATTCCAGAACAAAAGAAAGGGTAATTTAAATTTATTTCCTAATTTTTATGATGGTTACAGGATTGGTCAAATCTGCTAACACCAGATAGAGTTAGGGTACAGAAAATTGAAACATATTTAGGAGGTTTTAGAGATTACACAAATGAAATATGAGATGAAGAGAAGTATTTTCAATCTTAACAAGAAAATCACTTTGCACTCGAACTAGTAAAACAAAAAAGACTCGATATATTCAAAGACAAATCTTTTCTTAGTTTATTAAAATACTCCACTAAAAATTTGATTTTTTTTATATGTAAAAGACCAGTAATGTTTACTGGAAGTCTGCCAAATTTTGTGAAGATGCACATACTATATTAAAAGTTACTAGTATCAAAACTAGAACAATTTTAAATGATAAAAAGTGGTAATGTGGTCGGTCCATTTGATCAAACCCATGTGGAAACAGATAAGCTCTTACATACAGTGAAAGTAATTACTGTAAAATGTGAAGGAAAGATAAAACAGTGGATTTTTTTAATGTTATTGATCAGAAAGTTTCCTTTTATACATCCAACAAGTACTAACTTATATCATTTTCTTTATATTTGTTATTTGTCATGACTAGTGAAACAGTTATATAGCTACAAAACTAGTAAGAAACGGAGATGAACAGTAAAAGCAATGACTGGTAGACACAACTTGCAGTTGGACGATATGCTGATATTGATATAGGCAATACTTTTCCAATAACTAAGGAGCTTTTATGCTTGTATGTGTTGTTTCAGTAACAATAAGATTACTAGTACACACATTCAAAAAAGGTTTTACACCATCTGAATAGTTTACCATCTCAGAAATCTTAGCCTACTGTACTCATTAAGTCCAGGTGTAGAATTTATACTTTTGTTTTCCCTTCCGAAAAGATAAATATATACAGTTGGCAGAACATGGAAACGCGCTATGTCGACAGCCATCTTTAATTATCAGAGTCGCAATTTAAAATGTGAAATAATCTCATGATCGATTTTTAAGCTTGGTTTCATTTCAAAGTAAATACAAGTAATTTTATCAGATTTATATGTTACTCTTGAGTCAAAATAGACCAAAACCTATTTTGTGCAAGGGAATTCAATTTTCTTACTTGATTTCCTGAAATCATGTTTTTCAAAGGAAAATCATTGAAATGTGAGAGGATGGGAACAATAAAAAATACTTTCCCACAAGGGAAATAAACTTTTTTGGAACATTTCACCCATTGTAGCCCTAAAATATCCTTATCTGATGTCTTCTTATTGAAGAATATTCTTATAGATTTTAATCCTTTCACCCTGGTATCCTTTACTGCACATGACACAAGGTTTTAGTGTCTTACATTTAAAATTTTATTAAACTTCTTTTGTTTATGTTATACCAATTAGTATAGTATAAAATCTTAGCTAATAACCCATATTTTAATAGTATTAAAGTTATAAGTCCTTAGTTTTATAAGGCAATATTTTGAAAAAATCCTGAATTTCCCCTAGTGCGACACACGTGACACATTTACTCTATGTACCTTCTCTATTTTATCCACCACCCCTTCTAAAAGTATGAAATTAAATGAATTACTTGCTATAAAATGTCAGACAAACAATTTTTATGGCCTTCAATTTTGTTTGGTTACAGAGCTATCAAATAGAAAATCAGACCCCTCCTGCCTCACCCACCTGTCACATCCTCTTTCAGGATATTGTTAATAATTCTCTCTCTCTTACATTTAATTATAATTATCTATAACCAACAGAAAGTCAAGATTTTCATCTATAAAATGACGTATTGTATAACTTTGTGTTCTGAACAGATAATCATCAGTTTCACATGTAGTACAGGCTTGTTCCCACAGAAAATGTAATGACTAGCTTGGATGAATTTGTAATGGCTCTTGTTGTATAGTTACAAAGCCAGAAAAATTCTGAGAATTATGGAACATTGTCTACTTTTTGCATGTTATTAGTCTGTGTTCTTTGGTGCATTACTTAATTAAGTAAAAATTATTTAATGCACTACTACCAATATTATAAAAAAGTAAGGTAAAGTGTCATTAGTAGTCGAGAGACAAAAAAAAAACAAACTACTACTACTACTCAGGTGAGTACTTTATTTCTTGTTTTTTTATACTTATTCTTTATTTATTATTATAAAAGTAACTAATATGTAAAATTAGAGATATCTTTAGGTTAGATTAGGTATACTAAACAATAATAATAATATAATAAAAATGTTTCATGAGGCACACACTTGACCAGCTTGGAGTAATGTAATTTGATAGCGTAACATGACCTCCATGTTCCACCAAGTGATTTACAACTTATAATGGCATGAATAGTAATTGGACATGGTTCAAAAAGCAATAAAACAATAAAATTTAATTATAAATAGATGTATACTGTT
This sequence comes from Limulus polyphemus, assembly GCF_000517525.1. Taxonomy (NCBI): domain Eukaryota; kingdom Metazoa; phylum Arthropoda; class Merostomata; order Xiphosura; family Limulidae; genus Limulus; species Limulus polyphemus. The sequence goes on from NW_013666157.1 coordinate 125,299, forward strand.
ACAGGTTTAAAGCTACTTAGGATAAACAAATTTAGTTTCATGCTACATTTGAAGTCATTTTAGAAACAAAAAGAGGGTAATCTAGATTTATTTCAATATTTTTTTTGGTGGTTACAAGGTCAGTCAAATTGACCAACCTTGTACAGAGTTAAGGTAGAGAAAATAACAGATAAAATATAAAGGTTTACTGAAAAAAAACCTTTGAAGTGTATTTAGGAGGTTTTAGAGATTACACAAATGAAATTTGAAATTTTTGAGATGAAGTATTTTTAATCTTAATATGAAAATCACCTTGCACATGGACTATTCAAAACAAATACTCGATATATTCAGGGACGAATCTTTTTTTTAGTTTATTAAAAATACTTCACTAAAAAAATATGATTTTTTGTATGTGAAAGGCTTATAATGTTTACTAAAAGACTGCCAAATTTCATGAAGATATACACACTATATCAAAAGTTGGTAGTATCAAATCTATAAAGACTTTATCCGAGTACAAAAAGGTCACACACTCAGTCAAATCCACCAAGCCAGTGTTGAAAGAGTTAAACAGATGTAACACAAAAAGATGGTCATGAACAAAAACATAGTCAAAAGAAACTATAAAAAATTCCTTGCTCCTGAGCTTCTTAAACTTTGTATATTACAATCCTCTGTTGTCAACTATGACATCTTCTGCTAGTCACTTTCTTAGAAACCATAAATTACTGCTTACCACACTTTATTTATTTTACATAGACATAAAATTTTTAGCCATTTGTTCTATCTGGTTTAAAGGCTAAGAGTTATTAGTTATTGCCAAAATTACTTGATGTGACATCACAAAGGTCAGTAGACTATATATATATATAGGGATGGCCAAGGTACTCAATAGGTATAACACAAATATGCACTCTAGAAAAGTCAACAGTGACAGAGAGTTTTACTTTAAAAGATTATTGCCACTCACTTTTATTTGTTTCTCTACCCAACAAGCCCAAAAACAAGGCAAGAAACCATTGCTAAGATACCAAACCAGAGTGTGACCAACCCAACAAATTGTGCATCTTTCTTCTTTTTGTTTCATTCGAGATACCTTTACAACTACTTTATCACTAATATCAGTTTAAACGTAAATTGACTCTGTGTTTCTGGGCAGTGCACGATGTCATCACCGTATCATCCCTATATTCTTATGTGCATTTTTTTTTGGCATTGCCAGCCCTACATTATTTTACATATATAAAATGTTTTTTATTACTTGTAGGGCTATAGCACTAACATCATTAGCATAAAAGTAGTTATGTGACAAAGAAAATATGGAAAAATCTATTTCTACAGAATGACAATTTCTGGGTGAATATAAATGTATACTTTGAAATGGTCAGAAAAATTATAAAAAAAATGGTAAGTGCATCGGAGCTACTTGAAAATCAATCTTCAAATATTTTTTTATTTTTTCTTTGTAAATTATACTAGATAAATTTTGCAAAGTTACAAAATGTTGATTTGTAAATATTTTTGAGTGAACAAATTGTTGAAATAGAGTTAGATTTACTACTTACACTTAAATTTTTAAGTTTGATATTAAGTGTGCATTCAACACTGGAGAGCAACTCACCAGTCATAATAGTTGCAAATACACTGTAAAAAAAAAAATCATACTGTTTACCATATATGGCCTCAACTTGACGAACTCTGTCCATATTTTGTAAAACTGACAAGCCCTTGTCATACTGAGACTCTCTGTCATTGCAAGACCTTCCATGTTCTTCATAGAAATGGACCGTGTCTTCTTCATCCAAAAGGAATAGGCATTTGTTTTTGAAGTACAGCTTCTATACACACACACAAACACAAAACATTTATATATATTAAATTATTCCATTACAAACAATAAAATGTCTTGAACCAACTTTTTTCTTAAAAAATTCTTCAAACAGAAATTTATATTAAATAGTTTGATGTCCATTTCTACCAATTTCATGAGCCTGTTTTGTTTTTTAAATCACTGAGATCTATTTCCTTTGTAATATCACATATTTTTCATAGCTCTTAAATGTTTTGTTTTAGTAATTCTTATCAAAACAGAAATATTCTATTTTATTTCTTCATTTATTTAGCTTGCTTTACAATTAGTGTGTTGAACTTGCTATGACGAAGAAAGATTACTAAACATTGAACACAAGAACAACTCATCATAGCAAAAAGTCATATGGCTTTTCCTAAAACAATGCATATAAGCTCATTCAATTTAAAATATGGTACTACCAAAAACACTAAAAATATCAAGTAGGCTCAAAGGAGTTAGAAAATGATTCATGAGTGTAAACTAGTTCTCACTTTCTGTATTGTTAGATATTTTGCACTGAAGCTTGTTTTCCAAGCAGCATATGATTGTTAGATTAAGTAATATACCCATGTAAGAGAAAATGAAAACTAATCAGCTTAAGTTACAAAATATTTATATAAAAATAAATTGAGAAGAAGGTAAAAATTCGAATACAATATGAAGTATGAAGATGCAGAGAAGACACGAATGAGGTTATCTTTCAAGATTCATTCACTCCCTTTAAGGAAAAGATCTGACTTGAATATCTTTGAAAGAACTTCTTGTATCTGTAATTTCAAAAATAAATTATCTTACAGATTTCATATTTTCAGCACTAAATTTTCTAATGATATTTCTCCCTTTTGAAGAGTTTGAAGACTATATTATCAACAAGTCACAAAATATGAATGACAACACTGCATGCAAAATCTGTTTTTACCTTATAACTTCAGTTTCAAAGTCTCTTTTATAAATATAGGCAAATGGTAATTTAAAATAATTGTCATCAGTTAACTAACTAGTGTAGCAGGAGTCAAAAAACCATCTTTTGTTAACCCTATCGTGACAAGTATTCTTTACTGCACATGATACAAGGTTTTAGTGTCTTACATTCAAAACTTTATTATACTACGTCTTGTTTATGTATACCAATTAGACTAGCATAAAATCTTAGCTAATAATCTATATTTTAACAATATATAAGGTATAAATTCTTAATTTTATAAGGCAATATTTTAAAAAATCCTGAATTTCTCCTAGTGTGACATACGTGACACATTTTCTCTAGGTATCTTCTTTTCTCTATCTACCATCAAAAATTACAAAATGTAAATTACTCACTATAAATTTGTCATTGCTCAGACAAACCATAATTTTTATAGCCTTCAATTTTGTTTGGTTAAAGAGCTATCAAATAGAAAATTAGACCCCTATTGCCACACCCACCTGTCAAATCCTCTCTTTCAGGATTTGTTAATAGTTCTCTTTTACGTTTACTTATATATTACCTATAACCAATAGAAAGCCAAGGTTTTCATCTATGAAATGATGTATTTTATAACATTGTGTTTTGAACAGAATATCGACAATTTCACTCAGAGTACAAGTTTCGTTCCTGTGGGAATGTTAATGACTAGCTTGGATAAATTTGTAACGGCTCTTGTCGCATAGTTAGAAAGCCAGAAAAATTTTGAGAGCTCGGAAAAATTGTCTGCTTTTTACATGTTATTATTCTATGTTCTTTGGTGCATTATTTAATTAAATAAAAATGATTTAGTGAAAGACTGTGAAATTTTGTGAAGATATACACACTATATTGAGAGTCAGAAGTATTAAATCTATAAAGACTTTAAAGGAGTAAAAAGAGGTCACATGGTTGATCAAATTGACATGTTGAGAGAGTTAAACAGAGTATTTTTATGACACTAGGTATTCCCCTCATTATGTGCTCAAAGAAAATGCTGGCAACAACTTTAACGCTATGTGCACAGGTGAAGGTAAAAATTCATGTGCCAAAACTTTTCACAGAATGCTATTTAAACATGCTATTATGCATTTGATGTCAGAATTATAAACTACTGATTTAGCAAAGGTTCTTTGTAGAAAAGAGTAGATACTAGATCTAACATACAGGGAGACTTAAAAAAATCTGTAAATATGAAACGTGTACAGACCAATGTTGGCAACTCACAGACATACCTTAATTACAAACACCCCTGTAAGATATCTGATTTTTTTGTGCACAACAGACTTACATTTTACAAAAAGCTTGCCACATTTTGTGAAGATACACATAGTAAGATCAGAATTATAGTCAATATTTTTTCCAAAATAGAAGGTTGGTCCACTGAATAAATTCTGTGAACATTCAATTATGGTAGAAACACCTTGTGGTCTAATACTATCAAATTTTATATGTTATTAAGTTATTGTGAAATTTTTACATTCATTTTTAAAACTGTCTTGTTCATTTAGAATGACGAAATGGATGGAAACTGCCTGTTGTAGAAACATGAGTGTATAGGATGACTTTTTGAAAGCCTTCTGCCTTTCGTCTTCAGGTGTGCAAGGTGTAGTCAGTCTCTATAGTATTCTGGTGGATTGTGGAGAGTGCGTCATGATTGGTTGGTTTATCCATGTTTCAGATTGGTGAAGAGAGTTCCTGTAGATTCATCAAATGGTAACCACAGGTTACTCACCTCTAATCCAGAATCTCTGTTTTAACTGTGTTAATGTAAAATGATTCTTTAGTTTTTCTTGTCTTCCAAAATTTGTCTGCATTGCAGAACACACAATGTCAACTGGACACAAAATAAAATGAGAAAAAACTAGAATCATCAGCACAGACAAAAAGAGCAGTTACAAATTCATCCTAGCTAGTCTTTGTGTTTCAGTGGGAATGAAGCTTATACTGAAAGAGAAATTAACATTTTTCTATACATAAAACAATGTTATATAATATGTCATTTGGTAGATGAAAATCTTGGCTTTCTATTGTTTAAAAATAATATAATATTAAATGTAAGAGAGAACTATAGACAAATCCTGAAACAGAGGATGTGACAGGTGAGTGCAACAAGAGGGGCATGATTTTCTATTTGATGGCTCTGTAACGAAACAAAATTGAAGGTTATAAATATTATGGTTTGTGTGAGCAATGAAGATTTTATAGTGAGTAATTTACATTTAATTTAGTACTTATTGGAAAGATGGTGGATAAAATAGATCCAATATGGATCCACTAACAGAACCCAAAATGAAGTGGTCTGAATGATGGAAAGGTTCTGGTGAATCCGACAAATGGGAGAGTAGGCATACAATTAACCCAAGCTGTTTTCTGAGGACAAACTGGGTATGAAAAACAGTCAGCCTGTCATCCATATAATGGTGAATACAAAGGCCCTATCATTGAAGAAGATGGGCAACTGCCAAGACCACCAAAAAAAAACGTATGGAGCTGAGGCAGGTCCAAACAGAAGAGTCTGGAACTAAAACATACACCCCGATGGACAAAGTGAAGGTAATGTCGAGATGCAAAAGAGATTGGAATGTGTATGCCTCAGACACATCAACCTTTGTCATCCATAGACCAGGAGTGAGAACCAAATAAAGGGTGAGATAAGACTCCATGGGGAAATATGAGAGGACCAAGAAGTGGTTCAGAGCTGAGAGAGATTGAAATTGGGTGCCAGTCCACTTTCTTCTTGGGGACAACAAACAGACAGGAATAAAAACATGGATGAGAAGGATCTCCCCATTCAATAGCACCCTTGTGAAGTAATTCCTAAACCGCATCCAAAATATGCTGGCAGGCAACAAGATCCTGAGAAGGAGAAAAGGGGATGAGGAAACAATGGAGGAAAATGAGGACCAGACTCTCTGAAACCACCTTCGGAACCCAAGGGTCCATGGCAAAGTCTTTCCAAATGTAGGAAAATCTGAGGAGTCTGACCCCCACAGTACTCGAATCCACAACATGGTCACCAAGACCACTGGTAGTCCTGAAGAAGGTGCTCCAAGAACTGACAGAAAATCTCAGGAATACGAGAAGCTGGAATCAGCAAGGCAATGGAAGGAGGAGGGTGAGACACCGAAACAGGTACAGGAAGGGTGTGGGATAGACAAGAAGCCAAGGAAGAAAGGCAGGTATGCAATCGGCTGAATCAACTCTGGACTCCATAGAGTTGGATGTCCCCTAAAACCTCCTGGCAGAGAAATGGTGCAATACACAAATCACAAAAAGAGGAGGGAGGCAAACATATCCAAGAAAAAATGGCATTCTGACCCAAAAGATCCCAACAACAAATCAAACACATTTGCAAAGCAAATGTGGTAGAGGAAAAACGTGCTGATGAGTCTCCACCAAAAACTCCCTGAGGGAGTGATGAATAGCTTCAGATAACAGGTGTAGGGAGGACAAGAAACAGAAAAGGGCAGACAGGGTGAGACAAATACAATATAACTGGGGCTGGGAAAGGAAACCAAAGCATAGGAAGTAGGGCGAAACAGACTGTCCAAATCCTCATCATCACATTCAGGCAAACCTTTGCATGGTATGTGAAGACATCATCAGGTGACTCAGAAGACTGCATAAAAGTAGCTAACTCCCTACAAACCAAAGCCTTAACTTCCTCAGTATATAAAGCTTTCTCAGATATCATTGAAGTTCTAATTGTATGGTTAAAGAAAAAAATATTCATGACCTAATATCAACAGTAAACTTGATCATTTAATAAAATGTTAAGTCTGAAGACATGAATAAAAAAAACACGTCCTACAACAGTGAGACTGCCAATCGAGAAGTGATTACAGACTGTACAAAAGAGAGCATTCATGACAATGGGAGTTGAGTCGCACTCCTATTGGTGGACGGTTGCTGCATGATGGATACATGAGAGTAGGTGGGAGTATCAAGGCTAGTGCAAAGCAAACATGAATGCATATAGAGGATAATGTAAGTTGAGAAAAGCTATTTGTGAGAAGAGGTAAGATATCATATTGGAATTTATATTTCTGTCCCCTAGTCTTACCATTGTTACCATTAAATATGAAAAAAAGGTGAAGCATCAACACCATCAATTCCCTTAACAATCTTATTAAACACCTCAATAATATCCCAATAATATCTCTTTTTTTCAAAGAGAAAACAAGTTCAGAAATTTTAACCCATCCTCATATGACAACCTTTTCATCCCAGATATCATATCAATAGCCCTCCTCTGAATCGTTTCCAACAATTTGTCATTTCTAAGGTAAGGAGCCCAAAACTGATGACAGTATTCCAAATATGGACTAACCAATGACCTGTATAATAATGACATTACAACCAATTTAGACTTGTATTCAATATTTCTGTAAATACAATCTTAAACCCTTTTGCCTTGTAATAGCAACAACCCATTGCATGGATGGCTCCACAGACTGAAGAACCCACACACCAAGTTTCTTTTCTTCCATAACACTGTTAAGGTTATTTACATCAAACTTGTACTTATAAATCAAATTGTGAAATCCCACATGCATTACCTTGCATTTATTATAATTGAAAGCCATCTGCCACTTATCTGCCTAACTCAACAAATAATTTAAATCCTTTTGCAAAGCAGCAGCATCCTCCTCACAGCCAGCAATACCCAAAAGTTTAATGTCATCAGCAAATTTAAAAACTGTATTCACCATACCTTCATCTATATAACTGATGACAATAAAAAAAAGCAATGGTCCTAAAACAGAGCCCCTGTAATTCCTGTTTTATACAACGTTGAAAATCAATATACCGACTTCAAATATAAAATATTAAAGGTTAACTTTTTTAATACTAGGTTAATGATGTAAATTACATCACAACAACCATATATTGTACGATAGCAATAGACCTAGAAAACAAAGAAAATAACCAATGAAAAATTAAACAGAAATATATGAATGCTATAAAACTAAGATCAGATCTTAGATATACAAGTGCACAAAACTAAATTGACACCAAGCAAACAAATCCAGTTTGATTGAACTCCATTTAAAACAACCATTGCTTTTTTTTCACCTATCCAGGGTTTTATTCAATGAGCCAACTTATCTCCCACATCTATAGAGATAGCTTTTTTAATAAGCTTTCAGGTGGCACCTTGTCAAATGCTTTGTGAAAATCAAGTACACCAAACCCACACATGTACCATCACCTACATATACAGAAACCTTTTCAAAAAATGTCAAAGATTAGTAAGGCAAGATTTTCCCCTAGTGAATCCATGCTGACTTTACAACATTATTTTAAACTCTGTTAAATGATTTTGCAAAGAATCTTTCATCAGATTTCAAACATTTTTCTCAAAACTGATGGAGGACTAATAGGCCTATAATTACTAAGACAATTTTTATCTCCTCCCTTGAAAAGAAGAGTAACATTAGCAAACTTCCAATCTTCTGGCACCTGCTTGTTATTCCAGGACTTTTTTTTTTGAATGCTCTAATATTGAAACGACACAAAGCAATGCAACATAACATGAACCCACTGTATTCTATTCCTTTTAAACAACCTATAACCCTGTAGTTCAAAGAAATTCCTGTCATCAAAATTGTCTACATTTAACCAGATTTCAGTTATTTCCATTACATTAAAATCCAACTACTGACCTACAGTTATCCATTTTATTTCTTATATTTCTGGCATAAAAATAATAAGTTTAGCCTACCTTTAAAATTACCTTTGTAACTTGTTTCCACTTTTTTTTTCATTATTCTATACCTCTCCACCATCTAATCCTAGTTTAAAATTGCCCTTAGAGTTGAGTTAATAGGCCTTCCAAACAAGTCGGCCTATTTAAATGTAAACCATCTATTGAAAAAATCTCCTTATTTCCAACAAACTGATCCCACAAATCCAACCAGCTAACCTGCTATTTCTTACATAGTAACTTAAGACTAGCATTCAGCCCTAGTAACTTACTTATAATTTCATCCTTACTATTAAGTCTTAGCAGTATCACTGACAAAATTAAGTTTCTATGACATTTATCTTTGAATGCCTTTATCAATGTCCTGTACTTAACAGTTAGCTACTCTTTCCTATATAATTAGCTCCTAGGTGCACAACAAAGACTGCATCACTGTTAACATCCTTTACTAATATCACATGCTCTGTCAATTAAATCCTCTATGCCTACCTCTTAATAGCATAATCTAAGTATTTTCTTTCTATTTACACAACATACTAAAGAATCTCCTATAACAATAATCTCCTTGTATTTTTCATTCCCACCCCTATCTGCCCCTTTTGTTAGCATACAGGATCACCTACAAAAGTTGTAATATTTTCAAAACGAGACCCAAAACTCGAGTGCTTTCAAATAGTTGACTATTCTTCATCAGGAGAAGAAAGAGTAATGTTTAATGAGTGTAAAGAAGAACAATAGTCAACTATTTGAAAGCACTCGAGTTTTGGGGTCTTGTTTTGAAAATATTGCCCCTTTTGTTATCCTTCCCTCCTCAAGTTCATCATCTACACAAGCTAAAGGGTGAAATCTGTTACTTAATATAAACTATTCATTATAATTAAATCCACTGATTCTAGCCCTATTAGTACCGTTTTCAACTTCTTTAAAGTTTATTTATTTCCTCTTTAAATCTTGCTGCCACTTTCCATACATACAAAGTTCAATAAAAACTATGAAACTTCAAACCTTCACAGATGTATTAGTGCCAACACAGAAAGTGATGTCTCAGACAGCTTCTAATTGGATATTACTGAATGAAACTACTGTTACACGACTTAACATAAATCTGTAATGGTTTTTATAGCATTTTTTAAGAGTTGTATGATTCAAAAAGTCATAGAAAAACTCCTTCTACAGAAATGTGTTTACAATATACATTAAATTTTTATTTTCTTTTGGGAGGTAACTCCTTCAAAATATCAAATCTGGCTTTTTCCCTAAGGGTGTTGAACAAAAACTGAAAACTTAACTTATTCCTCTTACACTAGAGCAATCTATTCTGATTTTGACTCAAACAGTTTATATATATATATATATATAAAAATCAAAGCTCAAGTTACACACCACATTCCAAATGTTAAAATAAAATTACAATGACATTCTTAAGGCAAAAGGTGCAAGTTCTTACAGATCCTCTATTATGATAATTTTCAATTCACTTTGCATTTTTCTTAAATGTTAACAAATATAAAAAATGTGTACTAATATTTATAAATTATTTTTATATCAGTTTCTAGACAACATTAAAAAAAACATGGAAAGTTTAATTAATATTGTAAACATCATCTACTTATTACCCATAAAATGAATTTAAGATTGATTAGAAAGTCAAAACTAAATGATTTCCTTCATTAACTATATTAGTATTCAGATAAAAAGAGTAAGCACACTCTCTGTGATACCAACCATACATTCTGTACACTTGCACAATTTCTTTCTCCACCCATCAGTCCAGAATGTTGGGCCAACTGAAGGTACGTTGTATTTTGGTAGTGTGCGGAGTAAACAACAGATGATCTCGCCCTTAATTAAAATAATTTAATTTTAGAAAAGATACACCAATTAAAGACAAGCATGTTGATAATGGTTGAAACTTACAGTGAAAACTTCTTATTAATGTAATGTGTGTCTGAAGTTAAACCCTGTGTATTATCATTATAAATAGCAGAGTAGCAACATTGGAATACACTGCTACCTGCGCATTATTATGAAAGTTAAAGTGAAACATGTTTGTACAGTAAAAATAAAGAACTTCATATGTTGTTTCTAGCTGATCATGCAAAACAAATCAATCCATTAAAAAGTAATAAATATCTTTATAAGTAATTTCTACTAGATGTTGTAAAACAAACCCAATTAATTACAAGTCATAAAGGTCTATGTACATATATAGTTTCTACCTGATGTTGTAAAACAAACCCAATTAATTACAAGTCATAAAGGTCTATGTACATATATAGTTTCTACCTGATGTTGTAAAACAAATCCAAACACTGACAAGTAATAAAGACATTTATAACTAATTTCTACCTGATGTTGTAAAACAAACCCAATCAATGGCAAGTAAAGATTTTTACATGTAATTTCTACTAGATGTTGTAAAATAAAACCAATTAATTACAAGTCATAAAGGTATATATATAGTTTCTACTTGATATTTTAAAACCAATCCAACCAATGACATGTAATAAAGGACTTTATATGTAGTTTCTACCTGATATTGTTAAACCAACCCAACCACTGACAAGTAATATCTTATGTAGTTTCAACTTGATATTGTGAAACAAACTCAACTACTAACAAGTAGTAAAGATCTTTATACGTTATTGTAATTTCTACTTGATATTGTCAAACAAACCCAACTACTGACAAGAAATAAAGATATTTATATGTAGTTTCTACCTGATGTTGTAAAACAAACCCACTGACAAGTAATAAAGTATTATGTAATTTGTACCTGATGTTGTAAAACAAACCCAAACTCTGACAAATAATACATTCTTACACAGTTTCTATCTGATATTCTGAAACAAACCCAAAGAAGTAATAAAGACCTTTATATGCAGTTTTTACCCAATTTTGTGAAATAAACATAACAAGTAATAAATATCTTTATAAGTAGTTTCTACCTGATGTTGTGAAATAAACCCAGCCACTGACAAGTAATAAATATCTTTAAATGTAATTTATACCTGATGTTATAAGACAAACCCTAATACTGACAGAACCGCGATTAACTCTCTCCACACAGACTCAGTCAATTTGACTGACAATGTGACCTTTTTGTACTTGTATAGTCTTTGTAGATTTGATACAACTAACTTTTATAATTGTGTGTATATCTTCACAAAACTTGACAGTCTTTCAGTAAACACATAACAAAATATCATATTTTTTAGTGAAGTGTTTTTTTAATAAAATGAAACAAGATTTGTCCTTGAACATAGAGTATTTGTTTTGAATAGCCTGTGTGCAAAGTGATTTTCATTTTAACATTAAAAATACTTCATCTCAAAAACCTCCTAATTACATTTCAAATGTTTGTTTTCAGTAAAACTTTATATTTTATCTGGTATTTTCTTTATACAAGGTTGGTCTATTTGGCTGAAATTTGACCAAAAAAAAAAATTTAAATTACCCTTCTTTTCTTTCTAGAATGATTTCAAATTGTAACACGAAACTACATTTGTTTATCCTAAGTAGCTTTAAACTCGTGACAGTATACATCTATTTATAATCAAATTTTATTGTTTTATTGCCCTATGAACTGTGTCTAAATACTATTCACGCCATTATAAGTTGCAAATCACTTGGAGAACATGGAGGTCAGATTACTCTATCGAATTACCTTACCCTCGAGCTCTTCGCACTTGTACCTCACGAAACACTTTTATTATATTATTATAATTTATTTTACCTAATCTAACCTAAAGAGATCCCTAATTTCACATTTTAGTTACTTTTATAATAATAAATAAAGAATAAACATGAAAAGATATATATAGTACTTACCCGAGTATTCTTTTTTTCTGCTGTCGACTGTCGATCACACTTAACACTACTTTTTTTATACTAATGGTAGTAATGCACTAAATCATTTTTATTTAATCAAATAATGCACCAAAGAATATAGAATAATAACATGTAAAAATTAGACAATTTCCCTTAACTGTTATAATTTTTTTGCTATTCTAACTGTGACAAGAGCTGTTACAAATTCATCCAAACTAGTCGTTATCTTTCCCGTGGGAATGAAGCTTTTACTAACAGTGAAATTAACCATTCTCCATTCAGAAAACAATGTAATATAATACCTCATTTGATAGATGAAAACCTTGGCTTTCTATTGGTTATACATAATATAGAATTAAATATAGAGAGAACTATTAACAAATCCCGAAAGAGAGGTTGTGACAGGTGGGTGTAGCAATAGGGGTCTGATTTTCTATTTGATAGCTCTGTAACCAAATAAAATTGAAGGTTATAAATCTTATGGTTTGTCTGAGAAATGACGATTTTATAGTGAGTAATTTACATTTAATTTTGTACTTATTGGAGGGATGGTGAATAAAATGGAGAAGAGGAGATGCCTGGAGAAAATGTGTCACACTAGGGAAGTTCAAGATTTTTTAAAATATTGCCTTATAAAATTAAGTACTTAAAACTTGTATACTATTAAGATATGGATTACTAGCTAAGATTTTATGCTATACTAATTGGTATAACATAAACAAAAAGTTGATTAATAAAATTTCAAATGTAGGTCACTAAAACTTTGTGACATGCACAGTAAACGATGCCCATGATGACAGGGTTAATGTTGAGGATCTACTACGATAGATATTTACATGCAGTTTCTACCTGATATTGTAAAACAAACCCAACCATTGACACATAATAAATACCTTTAGGTGTAGTTTCTACTTAATGTGGCGAAACAAACCCACACAGTGAAAATAATAGATTTTTACATGTAGTTTCTACCTAGGTTGTGAAAAACTCCAACCACTAAAAAAGTAATAAAGATCTTTTTATGTAGATCTGCTTGATGTTGTGAAATAAATCTAACTAATAACAAGTAATAAAGACCCTTGTATGTAGTTCCTGCCTAATGTTGTAAAATAAACCCAACTGCTAACATGTAATATAGATATTTATATGTAGTTTCTACTTGATTTTATGAGACAAACCCATCCACTGACAAGTAGTAAAGATCTTTATATGTACTTTCTACCTTTTTACAAACCCAAACAAGTAACGAAGATTTTTACATGCAGGTTCTACTTGATGTTGTGAAACAAACCCAACCACTGACAAGTACTAATGACCTTTATATGTAGTTTCTACCAATGTTGTGAAACAAACCCAACCACTGAAATGCCAAAAAGATTCTTACATTTAGTTTCTATCTGATGTTGTAAAACAAACCCAACCACTGACTAGTAATAAAGATTTTTACTTGTAGTTTCTACCAATGTTGTAAAACAAACCCAACCACTGACTAGTAATAAAGTTTTTTACATGTAGTTTCTACAAGTTACTCAGTCAAGTAGAAAATTAACCACATCATTTTTTTCCAATACCATCTTAAAAACTTTGATACTAATTTTATATATGAAGACTTACAAATCAATTAAAATGTATAGTATTTTTCTATTTTATGCAAGATTGGGCCTAACTTACAATAACATACGTTTATCACAGCAACAAATTCATGTACTATTACCTGTCCAAAACCATTTACAATAATTTCATAAAATAAAGATGGATGATGAAATGAACTAAGTTTTACTAAAGATTTAATTTAACCACAGAATTATTAGTAAGGCACACATAACCCATGGTTTATTAAAAACACATCTTTCTAAACTATATATGCATCAAATGTTTGTGGATTTATGAGTTTGTTGATTACAGTATTCCTATTAACATGTCACAATAAAGCTTTTGTTTTAACAATTCATCTATTTTTATGCTCAGTTATTCAAACTGAGTATTGCAACAGTACTAATATGTAAAATCATACAATTAATCAACATGATAGAATTTGTAGACCCCCAGCACTAGTGAAAAATGGAAAAACATGTCAGTAATTTTAGGGTTAATACGTCTTCACAATAGGTCTCTTTAATCAGTTCCACAATAAATTGTAATTCTTTATGTTCTTCACGTTAACTATTGTAATATCATTGATTGTAGAATGCTCTTTTGAATCTAAGAAAATGCAACAAAAACACTGTATACCTTCTCATCTTCTTGACATTTCTGCGTATCATTTTCAACAGAAACTGCATCTTTAATTGAAGCACAATGGCTTTCTTTTGAAGTATCTATATTTTGACCAGGAGTAACTCTATTCTCCATTTTCATATGTTGGCTGTCAAATGTTTCAGACTTAATTGTGATTTCTCTGACATCATGATCTGTGAAAGCTTTTGATGTATCTTTATCACCACCTTCAACATCCACATTTTCATCTGTTTTTCCCTCTTTCAATTTTAAACCTACTAAAGATTTGAAATATAGATGTAATATCATCCAGTATTAAAACTGCAAACAATACAAAACATTATAATTTCTAGAGGCCCTGCAAATATTCTACACACTATTTAATTTTTTTTCTCAGTAGTAAATCACACTAATAATTATCCTACATAACATTTTAATTTAATTCTCTTAGTCTGAATTTAATAATGTGAATAGACATACTCAGAATTAAAACAAATCCATTCCACTAACAGTAATTGTAAAAAACGTTTATTTTGTGAAAATAATACCCAATTATTCTATTGTGTGTATATATATTTTTATTATTAAAAAAAAATCTTTCCTTGAATGTGATTGGGTAGCAATAAATAACCAATCAGACCCATTATATTTTCTCCTTTTTTAAGTATGATAATCCTCAATGAACAAGAGCCTTTAAAATAATAAGAAAACTAAAAGGAATCCCCATTTATATTAAAAAGTACTAATTTGACGGTTAAATGTAATGATCAAAATCATCTAACCCATTCAGTGCAGCTGCGACATATATGTCCCAGCCACTGCTTGTTACAGTATCATCCATGACAAAAAAAATCATCTAGTAAAGAAGTCATACAGTACAAAATGACATTGTAACCACAAGTCTATTAAAAAGCTTCATATCAATAATCAATGTTAATGTAGTAATTCTTTATTTTATTCTAACTGTCTTCGTAAACCACCTGTAAAAAACATCATTCAGTGAATTTGTACCTCTAAATAATGGGAAAAGTCAAGACTATAAAAAATATAAAATAATTATGACAAATCCAGTAAGAACTTTTATAAAAAAAAAATTAACAAAATATAGTTGAAAAAGTAGTGCAAAATTTTTTTTATGTATTATGGATTTGCTAAATGCAGTTACTATGCATTACAGATGTAACTAAAAATCAATGGTATTAACCCAAATTCTAGCGTTGTAAGTTCACAGACATACCGCTGTGCCACTAGGGACTGGGGGAGTGGATGAAGCCCTCAAATACTCCATAATTATATAGAATGTTTATTTGTAAACTTTTGAAAGTTATTTCCTAACCTTTTATGGTTTTTCTTTTTGTCATAATACCTAAATATTTGTTACAACTGATTACAGTAAATTAATAAATTAACAGAGACTGTTAAATACTTGGTATAATGATAAAACATATTATAGCAATGTTAGTAATAAAATTACAATTTCAAGTACTATCAACAGGTAGGTTTTTCAGATTATTTAATAAAAATAATGCCTAGTCCAGTCCACATAGCAATAACAAATTAGTATATTTCTTCTGTAATGTTTCTACAAGCTGCTCATTTTGACACTACTTGTAGGCCTAATTTACAAACAATGTTGCAACAGAAATTCCAAATAACTAACTTCCTTGCTTATGATCAACTAACTCAGACATGATAACTCATCCTACTAACACCCACTGATTAGCAACTTCTCATAGTATACAACTATATTATAACATTGATAACACAGCTTACAACAATATGCATTATTTAAAATTGTAGGGACATTATCAATAACAACCTGAGATGTCAGTGAATTACAAAAATATCTACTATAAAGTTGTTTATCACAGTACTAAACAATTCTAGAGTTGAGAAACTAATCTAATAATGTAATATATATTACATAATATTATCCAATTCTGGTAAAAATGTTTTATATAATTGAGAATATTACAAGATTACCTGCAACCAGGACACTGGCATTGAAATACTGCAGCATAAATTGTTGGTAATGTTCTTTCTTTTCTAAAATTTACTAAGTGATGACAGGAGCATAATAGAAGGAAAGATCACAAAAGTGAATCAAGACTATCCCTATTTGGAACACACACACACACTACATCACTTATTGACTGGTATTGGTAACAACTCAGGCAGCAAATAAGGAAAAAGGTCCAGGAAAACATCACATCTTTTTATTACTAATTTAAGCATTCTGTTGTTCATGCAACCAAATGTAGTAAGTTTTAAATTCAACTCTTTGAAGATTAAAAAGGAACATGAGATTTGTTTTCTTTCATTCTACGCAGCTTTAGTAGTAGTGTAGAAATGGTGAGAACCTCTTGCTGTGATGTTAGAACAGCAGAAAGGCAAAAAGCCCAAAATTCAATGGTATTTTTAAAAATATTGCATCATTTGAGATTGTAGCTGTAATGTCCATGCTCATGAATGTTATTTTCATTCTGACGCAATTAAACATGATTTTCCTAAAGAGATTTGAATTTGTTGTTGTAAAGCCAACTTTAGAAGCAGACAAAAGTCAGTTACACAGCTTACACGAGGAAGATGGGACCCATTTGTTCCTAAGAAAAGAAGTGAAATCGATGCAACAATATAAAGGGAATAAATATCTTTGACGGCTTCTTACTCAGAGAAGATGGGTCCCCACTTGTCCAAGTTTCTCATAGTAACAGTGATTTACATGATATTAAGTACACACGCACACACATATGACTAAAATAAAACAATGCATTTTTAATGTTCTTAAAAGTAAAGTTACAAAACTAAACTCCCAACTTAAAATATGATACACATACTAAACATAACTATATAATTTATCCTTTATGGAAACTAGACACTATGTAGAAACTATATGTGTAAAAATTTGATTTGGTTAAGCATTTTAAGTGAGAACAAGACAAACAGGAGTGCCATTCCACTTAAGGTTGAACAGTTTTTTCATGTATAATTAAAGATTCTTTTTGTGCATATACATATTAATTAATCATTAAAATATTTTATCATTGTGTGTACATCATTTAATCCTTTTAAAGGACATTTCTCATATTTCTTTACTATATATATATATATATATATATATATATATATATATATACACACACACACACACACACACTAACTTAAACGTTTAAATTTTAACGTTTTACTTTAGTTAGTTA